>NC_069506.1:85642497-85849997 GCF_027579735.1 Bombina bombina | reverse complement strand
TTTATGCATAGTATGTAATTAATTAAAGGCACACACAGGTCAAAATCTCTATTCATCCCATTTGGGTATAGAGTCCCTAATTTGTTAATCCAGAACATTTCTCTACTTTTAAGAATTTTAACCCTGTTCCCACCCCTTCTAGGAATTGGAATATGTTCTAGGACTTGGAATCTTAACTGATTAAGGTTATGTCCAGCAGACAAAAAATGACATGCTACCGGTGCATCCAATTTGATAGTCCTAATACTGCTCTTATGTTGAACAATACGTTCGTGGATACTACGGGTGGTCTCCCCGACGTACCCCAATCCGCAAGGACACTTAATCATATAGACTACGTATTCTGTATTACAGGTGAAGTAATCTCTGATAGAAAATATATATCCAGTCCTAGGATGGCTAAAGGTGGGGCCTTTAATCATACTGTTGCAGTAAGAGCAACCTAGGCAGGGGAAATTACCCCAATTTTTCTTGCCTATATAGCTCTGTACCCCCCTCTTTTTAAGAGGGCCAATGTCCGCTCTAACCAGTGAATCTTTAAAATTTCTGCCCCTTTTATAGGCAGGCATAAATGGTTTACAAAATTCCAATACATCAGAATCACACGTTTGCAAAATATGCCAATGTTTAAGCAAGATTTTTTGTATTTTTAAACTTAAAGGAGAGTATTGGCTAATGAAAACCAATCTATCAGATTTGTCTCTCTTTCCCCACTGTTTTTTTTGGTTAAAAGGGACTGCCTAGGTTGCTCTAAATGCAACAGTATGATTAAAGGCCCCACCTTTAGCCATCCTAGGACTGGATATATATTTTCTATCAGAGATTACTTCACCTGTAATACAGAATACGTAGTCTATATGATTAAGTGTCCTTGCGGATTGGGGTACGTCGGGGAGACCACCCGTAGTATCCGCAAACGTATTGTTCAACATAAGAGCAGTATTAGGACTAAGAAATTGGATGCACCGGTAGCATGTCATTTTTTGTCTGCTGGACATAACCTTAATCAGTTAAGATTCCAAGTCCTAGAACATATTCCAATTCCTAGAAGGGGTGGGAACAGGTTTAAAATTCTTAAAAGTAGAGAAATGTTCTGGATTAACAAATTAGCGACACTATACCCAAATGGGATGAATAGAGATTTTGACCTGTCTGTGTGCCTTTAATTAATTACATACTATGCATGAATTGTTTATTATTTTTTCTCTTTCTTCTGTTTCAGATGACTTTGGATTATGTTCTGCTTTTTTACTTGATGTATAGATATGCATGATTGTATTCCAATATATATTTAGTGGCTATGTTTAGCGTTAATGGTTTTGCAATATATAACTGTGCTTTCATTATACCTTACCTGTGTACTAATATGAGATTGTAAGGGGTTAATTTTTGATTGTGCAGTTGAACAGGTGTGGGGTGGGGCTTATGTAGTATTTAAGGCTGATTCTATGTACAGTTTAGCCATACATGACTAAGGACTGTGTCCGAAACATTGTTGTTTGAATTTTTGGTCTGGCTACTCCTCAAGCTGAATAAAGCTACTTGAAGAAAGATTTTGTGGTACTGCTTCATCTTTGTTTGTGCTTATTACTAAAACACTTGGGAGTGTTTCTTTAGGCCTCACAAGCACCGGAGTGAGGTGGGAGGGGCCTAATTTCGCGCCTCAGATGCGCAGTTAATTTGACTAGAAGTTCAGGCTGTTTCACATGGAGGGTCCTGCTGCAGTTTGGGGCCTATAAGAAGCTTTTTCCCCACAAATCTGGTTCCCAAGGGCAGGTAGGGCCACAGCAGAGCTGTGGCAAGGTGCTGAAGTTTCTTTAACCGTTTTTTTTTTGGCTTCTGTCGATCTGGTTTGGGCATATTAAGGGGTTAATCGTTTATATTGCTAGTGGTGCAATATTACTAATGCTTTAGGTACATACTGTAAAAAATTCGAAAAGTTTGCTGCATTTTTTCACTGTTTGAAAAATTGTGTGCCTTTTTTATCTCTTAAAGGCACAGTAACGTTTTTTTACAAAGTGTGTTTTTACTTGATTAAAGTGATTTCCAAGCCTGTTTGTATTACTACTAGTCTGTTAAACATTTCTGACACCAAGGAAAATCCTTGTTCAATGTGTTTAGAAGCCATGGTGGAAACCCCTCTCAGAATGTGTCCCACTTGTACTGATATGTCTATACACTTTAAAGAACATATTGTTGCACTTAAAAATGTGACCCAAGATGATTCTCAGACAGAAGGTAACAAGGTTAGCCCGTCAACCTCTCCCCAAGTGTCACAACCAGTTACGCCCGCTCAAGCGACGCCTAGCACCTCTAGTGCGTCTAACTCTTTTACCTTGCAAGACTTGGCGGCAGTTATGGATAATACCCTCTCGGTGTTCTTATCTAAACTGCAGTGTTACCTGCAAAGCGTGATAGCTCAGTTTTAAGAACAGATAATAAGCATTCTGACGCTTTAGTAGCCGTATCCGATATACCCTCACAACACTCTGAAGTGGGGGCGAGGGATGTGCTGTCTGAGGGAGAAATTTCCGATTCAGGAAAGGTTTCTCCTCAGACAGATTCAGATACGTTGGCTTTTAAATTTAAACTAGAACACCTCCGCTTATTACTCTGGATGACTGCGACCCTATGGTGGTTCCAGAGAAATTGTGTAAAATGGACAAGTACCTAGAAGTTCCTGTTTACACTGATGTGTTTCCGGTCCCTAAGAGGATTGCGGATATCGTTACTAGGGAGTGGGATAGACCAGGTGTTCCCTTCGTTCCCCCTCCTGTTTTTAAGAAAATGTTCCCCATATCTAACCCCATGCGAGACTCGTGGCAGACGGTCCCTAAGGTGGAGGGGGCTGTTTCTTCACTTGCTAAACGCACAACTATACCAATTGAAGACAGTTGTGCTTTTAAAGACCCTATGGATAAAAAATTAGAGGGTTTACTTAAGAAAATTTTTGTTCAACAAGGTTTTCTTCTCCAACCTATTGCGTGCATTGTTCCTGTAACCACGCAGCTGCTTTCTGGTTCGAGGCGCTGGAAGATGCGCTCCAGACGGAGACCTCATATGAGGACATTATGGACAGAATTAAGGCTCTTAAAGGGCCACTGTAAGTAAATATTTTCTATGCCTGTTACTAACTAACTACCCCAAATACGCTTTTTATCAATAGCATTTCATTAACATATCTCTACCGTATATCAGAAATCTTGTCTGCAAATTTAATTGTTTTCCAAACCCACTCCGTGGGTATTCTTTGCTCTGTACCAATCCGTTTACAATACCTAGGTTTCAAAATGGCGCTTTAAACACAAAGTTATTGGTTTAAGTATTTTGAACACTCAGTGCTGAAAATAGTGGGCAGGATAACATGACATCATCGGCGAATAAATGATATAACTTTTAGAACGTTATGAAACTTTGTTTTGGAGAAAATATAGGTCAGTAGGTTTTAATTAATGTTTATTAACTTTAATATCTTAGTTGTTTAGCTTAAAAATTATAACAGAAAGTAATCCTTTAAGCTGGCTAATTCTTTTATCACACTGCCGCTTTCCAACTAGCTAAGTTAGCGGCAAAGAATTCAGGTTTCGCCATTTTAGCGTGCAGGACGCTATGACTAAAGTCCTGGTCGGCAGATGTGTCGTCAAAATCCAAACTATTGAACATCCCTTTCAAAGAAAAAAACCCTCTTCGGCCTGAATTGAGAGATTATTTCAGAAATCACTGGGGGAAAAGGCCATGCTCTCCCCCAGGACAAGTCCTTCAAGACAAAGAACAAACAAAATAATTTTTGTTCCTTTCGGAATTTCAGGAGCGGTCTTGCTTCATCCTTCCCTGCTGCAAAGCAAGAGGGTAACGCTGCACAACCCAGGGCAGCCTGGAAACCTTACCAGGGCTGGAACAAGGGTAAACAGGCCAAGAAGCCTGCAGCTGCCTCCAAGACAGCATGATGGGGTAGCCCCAGATCCGGGGCCGGATCTAGTAGGGGGCAGACTCTCTTCGCTCAGGCCTGGGCAAGAGATGTACACAATCCCTGGGCCTTAGAGATTGTATCCCAGGGATATCTTCTAGAATTCAAGGACTCCCCTCCAAGGGGAAGGTTCCACATTTCTCGTTTGTCTACAGACCAGACAAAGAAAGAGGCGTTCTTACGCTGTGTAGAAGACCTACATACAATGGGAGTGATCCACCCAGTTCCAGTTGCGGAACAAGGGCTGGGTTTTTACTCAAACCTGTTTGTGGTTCCGAAGAAAGAAGGAACTTTCAGACCAATCCTGGATCTCAAAATTCTAAACAAATTCCTCAGAGTCCCATCATTCAAGATGGAGACCATTCGGACAATCTTACCAATGATCCAGGAGGGTCAATATATGACCACCGTGGATTTAAAGGATGCGTATCTGCACATTCCTATCCACAAAGATCATCACCAGTTTCTCAGGTTCGCCTTTCTGGACAAGCATTACCAGTTTGTGGCTCTTCCTTTTGAGTTGGCCACTGCTCCCAGAATTTTCACAAAGGTGCTAGGGTCCCTCCTGGCGGTTCTAAGATTGCGGGGCATAGCAGTGGCACCTTATCTAGCCGACATCTTAATTCAGCCAAGTCTCACACGGAAATCGTATTGGCATTTCTGAGGTCTCACGGGTGGAAGGTGAACATCAAAAAGAGTTCTCTCTCCCCCCTCACAAGAGTTTCCTTCCTAGGAACTCTGATAGACTCGGTAGATATGAAAATATTTCTGACGGAGGTCAGAAAGTTAAAACTCTTAACCACTTGCAGAGTCCTTCATTCCATTCCTCGGCCATCTGTAGCTCAGTGCATGGAGACAATCGGACTAATGGTAGCGGCAATGGACATAGTCCCTTTTGCACGCATACACCTCAGACCACTGCAACTATGCATGCTCAAAAAGTGGAATGGGGATTATGCAGATTTGTCTCCTCAAATACAGCTGGACCAGGGGACCAGAGATTCTCTTCTCTGGTGGTTGTCTCAGGATCATCTGTCTCAGGGAATGTGTTTCCGCAGACCAGAGTGGATCATCGTAACGACCGACGCCAGTCTGTTGGGCTGGGGTGCAGTCTGGGACTCCCTGAAAGCTCAGGGCTTATGGTCTCGGGAAGAAGCTCTTCTCCCGATAAACATTCTGGAACTGAGGGCGATAATTCAATGCACTTCAGGCATGGCCTCAGCTAGCTGCGGCCAAATTCATCAGATTTCAGTCGGACAACATCACGACTGTAGCTTACGTCAATCATCAAGGGGGAACAAGGAGTTCCCTAGCAATGACGGAGATAACCAAAATAATCAGGTGGGCGGAGGATCACTCCTGCCATCTCTCAGCAATTCACATCCTAGGAGTAGACAACTGGGAGGCGGATTTTCTAAGTCGTCAGACTTTTCACCCAGGGGAGTGGGAACTCCACCCGGAGGTATTTGCCCAGCTGACTCAGCTATGGGGCACTCCAGAATTGGATCTGATGGCGTCCCGTCAGAACGCCAAACTTCCTCTTTACGGGTCCAGGTCCCGGGATCCCCAGGCGGTGCTGATAGATGCTTTAGCAGCGCCTTGGTCCTTCAATCTGGCCTATGTTTATCTAACCGTTTCCTCTCCTCCCTAGTCTGGTTGCCAGAATCAAGCAGGAGAAGGCTTCGGTGCTTCTGATAGCGCCTGCGTGGCCACGCAGGACCTGGTATGCAGACCTAGTGGACATGTCATCTGTCCCACCATGGACGCTACCAGTGAGGCAGGACCTAATACAAGGTCCTTTCAAGCATCCAAATCTAATTTCTCTGCGTCTGACTGCTTGGAGATTGAACGCCTAATTTTATCAAAGCGTGGTTTCTCTGAGTCGGTTATTGATACCCTGATTCAGGCTAGAAAGCCTGTCACCAGGAAAATCTACCATAAGATTTGGCGAAAATATCTTTTTTTGGTGTGAATCCAAAGGTTACTCATGGAGTAAGATTAGGATTCCCAGGATATTGTCTTTTCTCCAAGAAGGATTGGAGAAAGGATTATCAGCGAGTTCCTTAAAAGGACAGATATCTGCTTTATCTATTCTTTTCCACAAACGTCTGGCAGAGGTACCGGACGTTCAAACATTTAGTCAGGCTTTAGTCAGAATCAAGCCTGTTTATAGACCTGTGGCTCCTACATGGAGTCTGAATTTAGTTCTTTCAGTTCTGCAAGGGGTTCCGTTTGAACCTTTACATTCCATAGATATTAAGCTTTTATCTTGGAAAGTTTTGTTTTTGATAGCTATCTCTTCTGCTCGAAGAGTATCAGTTATCTGCTTTACAGTGTGATTCACCTTACCTGGTTTTCCATGCAGATAAGGTAGTTTTGCGTACCAAACCTTTTCTTCCTAAGGTTGTGTCTAATAAGAATATTAACCAGGAAATTGTTGTTCCTTCTCTGTGTCCTAATCCTTCTTCGAAGAAGGAACATCTGTTACACAATCTTGATGTGGTTCGTGCTTTAAAGTTCTATTTACAAGCAACCAAGGATTTCAGACAAACAACTTCATTGTTTGTTAACTATTCTGGTAAGAGGATAGGTCAGAAGGCGACTGCTACCTCTCTTTCCTTTTGGCTGAAAAGCATCATCCGTTTGGCCTATGAGACTGCTGGCCAGCAGCCTCCCGAAACAATTACTGCTCATTCTACCAGAGCTTCCACATGGGCTTTTAAAAATGAGGCTTCTGTTGAACAGATTTGTAAGGCAGCAACTTGGTCTTCACTGCATACTTTTTCCAAATTTTCCAAATTCGATACTTTTGCTTCTTCAGAGGCTATTTTTGGGAGAAAGGTTTTACAAGCAGTGGTGCCTTCCGTTTAAGGTACCTGTCTTGTTCCCTCCCTTCATCCGTGTCCTAAAGCTTTGGTATTGGTATCCCACAAGTAAAGGATGAATCAGTGGACTCGATACATCTTGCAAGAGAAAACAGAATTTATGCTTACCTGATAAATTACTTTCTCTTGTGATGTATCGAGTACACGGCCCGCCCTGGCTATTAAGTCAGATAGTGTTTTTGTTTAAACTACAGTCACCACTGCACCCTATGGTTTCTCCTTTTTCTTCCTAACCTTCGGTCGAATGACTGGGGGGTGGAGCTAGAGGGGGAGCTATATGGACAGCTCTGCTGTGTGCTCTCTTTGCCACTTCCTGTTGGGAAGGAGAATATCCCACAAGTAAAGGATGAATCTGTGCACTCGATACATCACAAGAGAAAGTAATTTATCAGGTAAGCATAAATTCTGTTTATCAGGTAATGATAATTTTTGTTTGGTTTATGATCCTCAATTGTAAACTTAGCTAGTTTATGTACATACTAGTTTTTAACTTCTCAGCTGTAACCTCAACAGTGAACACCAGGATAACTAAAATTTAGGCACTAGGTTTAATTTTAGAGACTTGAACGTAAGGAAATATTACAGCCTTATTCTATGATAATTACACATATTATATATCATCTGCTTTTCATTCCTGGCCTAGAAACTAAAATTTCTTTCATGTAATTAGCAAGAGTCCATGAGCTAGTGACGTATGGGATATACATTCCTACCAGGAGGGGCAAAGTTTACCAAACCTTAAAATGCCTATAAATACACCCCTCACCACACCCACAATTCAGTTTTACAAACTTTGCCTCCTATGGAGGTGGTGAAGTAAGTTTGTGCTAGATTCTACGTTGATATGCGCTCCGCAGCAGGTTGGAGCCCGGTTTTCCTCTCAGCGTGCAGTGAATGTCAGAGGGATGTGAGGAGAGTATTGCCTATTTGAATGCAATGATCTCCTTCTACGGGGTCTATTTCATAGGTTCTCTGTTATCGGTCGTAGAGATTCATCTCTTACCTCCCTTTTCAGATCGACGATATACTCTTATATATATATATATATACCATTACCTCTGCTGATTTTCGTTTCAGTACTGGTTTGGCTTTCTACAACATGTAGATGAGTGTCCTGGGGTAAGTAAGTAAGCTTATTTTCTGTGACACTCTAAGCTATGGTTAGGCACTTTTTTATAAAGTTCTAAATATATGTATTCAAACATTTATTTGCCTTGACTCAGGATGTTCAACATTCCTTATTTTCAGACAGTCAGTTTCATACTTGGGAAAAATGCATTTGTTTCAATCATTTTTTCTTACCTTAAAAAATTTGACTTTTTCCCTGTGGGCTGTTAGGCTCGCGGGGGCTGAAAATGCTTCATTTTATTGCGTCATTCTTGGCGCTGACTTTTTTGGCGCAAAAAATTTTTTCTGTTTCCGGCGTCATACGTGTCGCCGGAAGTTGCGTCATTTTTTTGACGTTTTTTTGCGTCAAAAGTGTCGGCGTTCCGGATGTGGCGTCATTTTTGGCGCCAAAAGCATTTAGGCGCCAAATAATGTGGGCGTCTTTTTTGGCGCTAAAAAATATGGTCGTCATTTTTGTCTCCACATTATTTAAGTCTCATTATTTATTGCTTCTGGTTGCTAGAAGATTGTTCACTGGCATTTTTTTCCCATTCCTGAAACTGTCATTTAAGGAATTTGATCAATTTTGCTTTATATGTTGTTTTTTCTTTTACATATTGCAAGATGTTCCACGTTGCAACTGAGTCAGAAGATACTTCAGGAAAATCGCTGCCCAGTGCTGGAGCTACCAAGCTAAGTGTATCTGCTATAAACTTTTGGTATCTGTTTCTCCAGCTGTTGTTTGTATTGCATGTCATGACAAACTTATTAATGCAGATAAAATTTCCTTTAGTACTGTTACATTACCTGTTGCTGTTCCGTCAACATCTAATTTTCAGAGTGTTCCTGATAACATAAGAGATTTTATTTTTTAAATCCATTAAGAAGGCTATGTCTGTTATTTCTCCTTCTAGTATACATAAAAGTCTTTTAAAACTTCTCTTTTTTCAGATGAATTTTTAAATGAACATCATCATTCTGATGCTGATAAATCTTTGTATTTGTTCAAGATGGAATTTATTCGTTCTTTACTTAAAGAAGTATTAATTGCATTAGAAATAGAGGATTCTGGTCCTCTTGATACTAAATCTAAACGTTTAAATAAGGTTTTTAAATCTCCTGTAGTTATTCCAGAAGTGTTTTTTCTCCCTGATGCTATTTCTGAAGTAATTTCCAGGGAATGGAATAATTTGGGTAATTCATTTACTCCTTCTAAACGTTTAAGCAATTATATCCTGTGCCATCTGACAGATTAGAGTTTTGGGACAAAATCTCTAAGGTTAAGGGGGCTGTCTCTACTCCTGCTAAACGTACTACTATTCCTATGGCAGATAGTACTTCATTTAAGGATCCTTTAGATAGGAAAATTGAATCCTTTCTAAGAAATGCTTACTTATGTTCAGGTAATCTTCTTAGACCTGCTATATTTTTAGCGGATGTTGCTGCAGCTTCAACTTTTTGGTTAGAAGCTTTAGCGCAACAAGTAACATGCTAATAATTTTATTTGTGATAACATCTTTTGATATCATTAGAGTTGATGTCAGGTATATGTCTCTAGCTATTTTAGCTAGAAAAGCTTTATGGCTTAAAACTTGGAATGCTGATATGTCTTCTAAGTCAACTTTGCTTTCCCTTTCTTTCCAGGGTAATAAATTATTCGATTTTCAGTTGGATTCTATTATCTCAACTGTTACCTAAATTTAGGTCTAATAATCATTTTTGTTCCTTTCCTCACAACAAGGAACAAAAGCCTGATCCTTCATCCTCAGGAGCGGTATCAGTTTGGAAACCATTTCCAGTTTGGAATATATCCAAGCCTTATAGAAACCTATAGCCAGCTCCTAAATACCCATAAGGTGCGGCCCTCATTCCAGCTCAGCTGGTATGGGGCAGTTTACGTTTTCTTCAAGGAAATTTGGATCAATTCCGTTCACAATCTCTGGTTTCAGAACATTGTTTCAGAAAGGTACAGAATTGGCTTCAAGTTAAGGCCTCCTGCAAAGAGATTTTTTTCTTTCCCGTGTCCCAGTAAACACAGCAAAGGCTCAGCATTTCTGACATGTGTTTCAGATCTAGAGTTGGCTGGAGTAATTATGCCAGTTCCAGTTCTGGAACAGGGGCTGGGGTTTTATTCTATCTCTTCATTGTACCAAAGAAGGTCAATTCCTTCAGACCAGTTCCGGATCTATCTATATTGAATCGTTATGTAAGGATACCAACATTCAAGATGGTAACTGTAGGACTATCCTGCCTTTTGTTTAGCAAGGGCATTATATGTCTACAATAGATTTACAGGATGTATATCTGCATATTCCGATTCATCCAGATCACTTTTAGTTTCTGAGATTCTCTTTTTAGACAAGCATTACCAGTTTTGTGGCTCTACCGTTTGGCCTAGCGTCAGCTCCAAGAATTTTTTTCAAAGGTTCTCGGTGCCCTTCTGTCTGTAATCAGAGAACAGGGTTTTGGTATTTCCTTATTTGGACGATATCTTGGTACTTGCTCAGTCTTCACATTTTCGCAGAATCTCATACGAATCGACTTGTGTTGTTTCTTCAAGATCATGGTTGGAGGATCAATTTACCATTCAGTTCATTGTTTCCTCAGACAAGGGTAACCTTTTTAGGTTTCCAGATAGATTCAGTGTCTATGACTCTGTCCTTGTCAGATAATAGAAGTTTAACATTGATATCAGCTTGTCAAAACCTTCAGTCACAATCATTCCCTTTGGTAGCCTTATGCATGGAAATTTTAGGTCTTAGGACTGCTGCATCGGATGCGATCTCCTTTGCTCGTTTTCACATGCGACCTCTTCAGCTCTGTATGCTGAACCTGTGGTGCAGGGATTACACAAAGATATCTCAATTAATATCTTTAAACCGATTATACGACACTCTCTGACATGGTGGACAGTTCACCATCGTTTAGTTCAGGGGGCTTCTTTGTTCTTCCGACCTGGACTATAATCTCAACAGATGCAAGTCTTACAGGTTGGGGAGCTGTGTGGGGGTCTCTGACAGCACAAGGGGTTTGGGAATCTCAGGAGGTGAGATTACCGATCAATATTTTGAACTCTGTGCAATTTTCAGAGCTCTTCAGTCTTGGCCTCTTCTGAAGAGAAAGTTGTTCATTTGTTTTCGGATAGACAATGTCACAGCTGTGGCATACATCAATCATCAAGGAGGGACTCACAGTCCTCTGGCTATGAAAGAAGTATCTCGAATTTTGGTTTGGGCGGAATCCAGCTCCTGTCTATTCTCTGCGGTTCATATCCCAGGTATAGACAATTGGGAAGCGGATTATCTCAGTCGCCAAACGTTGCATCCGGGCGAATGGTCTCTTCACCCAGAGGTATTTCTTCAGATTGTTCAAATGTGGGAACTCCCAGAAATAGATCTGATGGCTTCTCATCTAAACAAGAAACTTCCCTGGTATCTGTCCAGATCCCGGGATCCTCGGGCAGAAGCAGTGGATACATTATCACTTCCTTGGAAGTATCATCCTGCCTATATCTTTCCGCCTCTAGTTCTTCTTCCAAGAGTATTCTCCAAGATTCTAAAGGAATGCTCGTTTGTCCAGCTGGTAGCTCCAGCATGGCCTCACAGGTTTTGGTATGCGGATCTTGTCCGGATGGCCTCTTGCCAGCTGTGGACTCTTCCGTTAAGACCAGACTTTCTGTCGCAAGGTCCTTTTTTCCATCAGGATCTCAAATCCTTAAATTTTAAGGTATGGAGTTTGAACGCTTGATTCTTGGTCAAAGAAGGTTTCTCTGACTCTGTGATTAATACTATGTGACAGGCTCGTAAATCTGTATCTAGAGAGATATATTATAGAGTCTGGAAGACTTATATTTCTTAGTGTCTTTCTCATCATTTTTTCTTGGCATTCTTTTTGAATACCGAGAATTTTTTCAGTTTCTTCAGGATGGTTTAGATAAAGGTTTGTCCGCAAGTTCCTTGAAAGGACAAATCTCTGCTCTTTCTGTTCTTTTTTCACAGAAGGATTGCTAATCTTCCTGATATTTCATTGTTTTGTACAAGCTTTGGTTCGTATAAAACCTGTCATTAAGTCAATTTCTCCTCCTTGGAGTTTGAATTTGGTTCTGGGGGCTTTTCAAGCTCCTCCTTTTGAACCCATGCATTCTTTGGTCGTTATATTACTTTCTTGGAAAGTTTTGTTTCTTTTGGCCATCTCTTCTGCCAGAAGAGTTTCTGAATTATCTGCTCTTTCTTGTGAGTCTCCTTTTCTGATTTTTCATCAGGATAAGGCGGTGCTGCGAACTTCTTTTGAATTTTTTACCTAAGGTTGTGAATTCTAACAACCTTAGTAGAGAAATTGTGGTTCCTTCATTATGTCCTAATCCTATGAATTCTAAGGAGAAATCATTGCATTCTTTGGATGCTGTTAGAGCTTTGTATTATTATGTTTAAGCTACTAAGTCTTTCCGAAAGACTTCTAGTCTATTTGTCATCTTTTCCGGTTCTAGAAAAGGCCAGAAAGCTTCTGCCATTTCTTTGGCATCTTGGTTGAAATCTTTATTTCATCATGCCTATGTCGAGTCGGGTAAAATTCCGCCTCGAAGAATTACAGTTCATTCTACTAGGTAAGTTTCTACTTCCTGGGCGTTTAGGAATGAAGCTTCGATTGATCAGATTTGCAAAGCAGCAACTTGGTCCTCTTTGCATACTTTTTCTAAATTCTACCATTTTGATGTGTTTTCTTCTTCTGAAGCAGTTTTTGGTAGAAAAGTACTTCAGGCAGTGGTTTCAGTTTGAATCTTCTGCTTATGTTTTTCATTAAACTTTATTTTGGGTGTGGATTATTTTCAGCAGGAATTGGCTGTCTTTATTTTATCCCTCCCTCTCTAGTGACTCTTGTGTGGAAAGATCCACATCTTGGGTAGTCATTATCCCATACGTCACTAGCTCATGGACTCTTGCTAATTACATGAAAGAAAAGATAATTTATGTAAGAACTTACCTGATAAATTCATTTCTTTCATATTAGCAAGAGTCCATGAGGCCCGCCCTTTTTTGTGGTGGTTATGATTTTTTTGTATAAAGCACAATTATTCCAATTCCTTATTTTATATGCTTTCGCGCTTTTTTCTTATCACCCCACTTCTTGGCTATTCGTTAAACTGAATTGTGGGTGTGGTGAGGGGTGTATTTATAGGCATTTTAAGGTTTGGGAAACTTTGCCCCTCCTGGTAGGAATGTATATCCCATACGTCACTAGCTCATGGACTCTTGCTAATATGAAAGAAATGAATTTATCAGGTAAGTTCTTACATAAATTATGTTTTTGAACATTAATATAAATTATGGGAATTCTAGTGTTCAGTCGACTGGATTCAGGCACCCAAGCAAATATAGCTAACTTTGTTAATTTGCAGCATGGAGTTTCAGACACCGCAAACACACTTTCCTCTTCATTGTAAGATCTAATCTAATGTATCAAGACTTCTCTATGAAACACTGCCTTTACTGCACATAATTATTATTTGGGTTTTATGTCCCTTTAAGTAATGACATATGAAATTAAACAAATTTTTTCTTTCATGATTCAGATAAAGAATACAATTTTAAACTTTCAATTTACTTTGATTATCTAATTTGCTTTATTCTCTTGGACTCCTTTTGGAGGGGCAGTAGTGCACTACTGGGAGCTAGCTGAATGCATTGGGTGAGGCAATAACATGAGGCATATATGTGCATCCACCAATCGGCAGCGCTTCAGTCTTCCTAGGTATCCTTTTCAAAAAAAGAAAACCAAGAGAAGAAAACGGATTAGAAAATAAAAGTAAATTGGAGTTGTTAAAAATAACACCACTTGCATCTCAATACTCAAAGCTAAATATTTTTTTTTCTTTCTTGCAGATTAAGACTGGTGCACCATGCAGGTCTGAGCGTCTTGCAAAATACAATCAGTTACTCAGGTGTGTAAACCTTCTGTTATTACTGCTATCTTTAAAGGGGCATTATAGGTACATTCATTAGCGCATGCCATTTTATCATCAGTCTTGCAAATGGAAACTGCACAATCAGCAATGCTAGTAGCACAGCTGCGTTGGTGCTATAAGAGCTGTTTGGGTCAGCGACATCTTCTGCTCAGGACCAGCAGTTCTTTGCGGCTCCCAAGCAGGATTTACCTATCTGAATACAGATTTTGGGGTTGATGGTAACAAAATGACATGCTATAAAAAGCTAAGATTACAATGTACAAAAAACATTTTAAACATAATTTTTAACACAACTTCAAATTCTATGTAGATAAAATTGTATTTTCTTCAGATTGCTTTTAATTTAAACTACATAGAAAATCTGCATATAGATCAAAGAAAAAAATGGTTGTGATAATATAGAAATACAGTATCTCACAAAAGTGAGTACACCCCTCACATTTTTGTAAATTATTTTATTATATCTTTTCATGTGACAACACTGAAGAAATTACACTTTGCTACAATGTAAAGTAGTGAGTTTACAGCCTATATAACAGTGTACATTTGCTGTCCCCTCAAAATAACTCCGCACACAGCCATTAATGTCTAAACCATTGGCAACAGAAGTGAGTATACCCCTAAGTGGAAATGTCCAAATTGGGCCCAAAGTGTCAATATTTTGTGTGGCTACCATTATTTCCCAGCACTGCCTTAACTCTCTTGGACATGGAGTTCACTAGAGCTTCACAGGTTGTCACTGGAGTCCTCTTCCACTCCTCCATGACGACATGAGGAGCTGGTGGGTGTTAGAGACCTTGCGCTCCCCCACCTTCCGCTTGAGGATGCCCCACAGATGCTCAATAGGGTTTAAGTCTAGAGACATGCTTGGCCAGTCCATCACCTTTACCCTCAGCTTCTTTAGCAAGATAGTGGAGGTGTATTTGGGGGTCATTATTTTGGAATACTGCCCTGCGGCCCAGTCTCCGAAGGGAGGGGATCATGCTCTGCTTCAGTATGTCACAGTACATGTTGGCATTCATGGTTCCCTCAATGAACTGTAGCTCCCTAGTGCCGGCAGCACTCATGCAGACCCAGACCATGACACTCCCACCACCATGCTTGACTGTAGGCAAGACACGCTTGTCTTTGTACTCCTCACCTGGTTGCCGCCACACACGCTTGACACCATCTGAACCAAATAAGTTGATCTTGGTCTCATCAGACCACAGGACATGGTTCCAAGTAATCCATGTTCTTAATCTTCTTGTCTTCAGCAAACTGTTTGCAGGCTTTCTTGTGCATCATCTTTAGAAGAGGATTCCATCTGGGACGACAGCCATGCAAACCAATTTGATGCACTCTGCGGCGTATGGTCTAAGCACTGGGGCTGACCCCCCACCCCTTCAACCTCTGCAGCAATGCTGGCGGCACTCATATGTCTATTTCCCAAGGGCAACCTCTGGATATGACGCTGAGCACGTGCACTCAACTTCTTTGGTCGACCATGGCGAGGCCTTTTCTAAGTGGAACCTGTCCTGTGAAACCACTGTATGGTCTTGCCCACCATGCTGCAGATCAGTTTCAGGGTCTTAGCAATCTTCTTATAGCCTAGGTCATCTTTATATAGAGCAACAATTATTTATTCTACAAGATACGACGAGTCCACGGATTTCATCCTTACTTGTGGGATATTATCCTCCTGCTAACAGGAAGTGGCAAAGAGCACCACAGCAGAGCTGTATATATAGCTCTTCCCTTCCCTCCACCCCCAGTCATTCTCTTTGCCTGTGTTTATACAAGGAAGAGGTAAAGCGAGGTGTTAGTTTTAGTTTCTTCAATCAAGAAATTTTTTATTTTAAATGGTACTGGTGAGTACTTTTTTCCTCAGGGGGATATAGAAGAAGATTTCTGCCCTGAGAATAATGATCTTAGAGGATGTAACTAAGATCCACGTTGGTTCCCACAGAGCTTCTGAAGGTAGTACAAGAGAACTTCAGTGTGGAGAATGGTTTCATGCTACAAGCAGCATTGAGGTATGTTCAGTCCTTTACTTCTGAGGAGACGGTGTATCAGAACTGGCTGACATGTTTTTCCCTGCAAGGGAAGGGGTAAGCAGTAGACCTGTTGAAACAGAGGGTATTACTGAAAACCTGTATGTATTTATTAACATGATACTGGGATTTATGCATATTGCAGCATATATCAGAGACACTGGGAGAGGCCGCTTAACGGTTTAGTTTTTATTTATTGATAACAAACATTCCTATAGCTGTTTCTCTTGTTAAGTGTGTTCAGTCCACGGGTCATCCATTACTTATGGGATATATTCTCCTTCCCAACAGGAAGTTGCAAGAGGATCACCCAAGCAGAGCTGCTATATAGCTCCTCCCCTCACATGTCATATCCAGTCATTCTCTTGCAACTCTCAACAAAGAAGGAGGTGGTGAGAGGAGTTAGGAGTTTTTTACTTATTCTTCAATCAAAAGTTTGTTATTTTAAATGGCACCTGAGTGTGCTGTTTTTTCTCTCAGGCAGTATTTAGAAGAAGAATCTGCCTGCGTTTTCTATGATCTTAGCAGACGTAACTAAGATCCACTGGCTGTTCTCGCACATTCTGAGGAGTGGGGTAACTTCAGAAAAGGGAATAGCATGCGGGGTCCCCTGCAAATGAGGTATGTGCAGTAAAATATTTTCTAGGAATGGAATTGACTAAGAAAACACTGCCGATACCCATATGATGTAAGTACAGCCTAAAATGCAGTAATAGCGACTGGTATCAGGCTGGTAAATGTATGCACAGTAGAGTTAATTTCTAGGGACTAGAATTTTACTGAAAAAATGCTGTTAATACTGAAATAATGTATGAGCCTTAACTGCAGTAGAAGCGACTGGTAGCAGGCTTAGTGATAGCTTTACACAACATCTGAAATGTTGTTTTTTAAAACGTTTGCTGGCATGTTAATCTTTTTGTGAGGTACTTTGGTGATAAATCTCTTGGGGCATGGTTTTTTCCACATGGCTAACGTATATTTCTGCATAGAAACCGTTATAGCTGGTCTCCCACTGTTGTAATATGAGTGGGAGGGGCTTTTGTTAGCGCCTTTTTGCGCAGTTAAAATTCAATCATAGTCTTCCTGTTTTCTTCCTCCTTGATCCAGGACGTCTCCAGAGAGCTCAGGGGTCTTCAAAATTTATATTTGAGGGAGGTAATCAGTCACAGCAGACCTGTGACAGTGTGTTTGACTGTGATAAAAACGTTAACTGTTAAATTGATTATCCGTTTTTGGGTATTAAGGGGTTAATCATCCTTTTGCTAGTGGGTGCAATACTCTGCTAATTTCATACATTTAATGTAAAGATTTGGTTGCTATAACTGAATTAGTTCATTGTTATTTCAACTGTAATTGTTTTTTTTTTTGTGTTTTTAAACGCGCTGCAGCGTTTTTACATTGCTTGAAAATTTTCTGAAAGTAATTTCCAAGCTTGCTAGCCTCATTGCTAGTCTGTTGAAACATGTATGATACAGATGAATCTGCTTGTTCATTATGTTTAAAAGCCAATGTGGAGCCCAATAGAAATATGTGTACCAATTGTATTGATATTACTTTAAATAAAGGTCAGTCTTTACCGGTAAAGAAATTATCACCAGACATCGAGGGGGAAGTTATGCCGCCTAACTCTCCTCACGTGTCAGTACCTGCGCCTCCCGCTCAGGAGGTGCGTGATGTTGTGGCGCCAAGTACATCAAGGCCCTTACAAATCACTTTGCAAGATATGGCTAATGTTATGAAAGAAGTATTATCTAATTTGCCTGAGTTAAGAGGCAAGCGCCATAGCTCTGGGTTAAGGACAGAGCGCGCTGATGACACGAGAGCCATGTCCGATACTGGGTCACAATTTGCAGAACATGAGGACGGAGAGCTTCATTCTGTGGGTGACAGATCTGATCCAGGGAGACCGGATTCAGAAATTTCAAATTTTAAATTTAAGCTTGAGAACCTCTGTGTATTACTAGGGGAGGTGTTAGCGGCTCTGAATGATTGTGACACGGTCGCAATCCCAGAGAAGTTATGTAGGCTGGATAAATACTATGCGGTACCGGTGTGTACTGACGTTTTTCCTATACCTAAAAGGCTTACAGAGATTATTAGCAAGGAGTGGGATAGACCCGGTGTGCTCTTTTCCCCTCCTCCGATATTTAGAAAAATGTTCCCAATAGACGCTACCACACGAGACTTATGGCAGACGGTCCCTAAGGTGGAGGGAGCAGTTTCTACTTTAGCTAAGCGCACCACTATCCCGGTGGAGGATAGTTGCGCTTTCTCAGATCCAATGGATAAAAAATTAGGTTACCTTAAGAAAATGTTTGTTCATCAAGGTTTTATATTACAGCCCCTTGCATGCATTGCGCCCGTCACTGCTGCGGCGGCTTTCTGGTTTGAGTCTCTAGAAGAGGCTATTCGCACAGCACCATTGGATGAGATCATGAACAAGCTTAAAGCACTTAAGCTAGCTAATGCATTTGTTTCGGACGCCGTTGTGCACTTGACCAAACTAACGGCTAAGAACTCCGGATTTGCCATCCAGGCGCGCAGAGCGCTATGGCTTAAATCCTGGTCAGTAGATGTGACTTCTAAATCTAAATTGCTTAATATTCCTTTCAAAGGGCAAACCTTATTCGGGCCCGGCTTGAAAGAAATTATTGCTGACATTACTGGAGGTAAGGGTCACTCCCTTCCTCAGGATAGGGCCAAATCAAAGGCCAAACAGTCTAATTTTCGTGCCTTTCGTAATTTCAAGGCAGGAGCAGCATCAACTTCCTCCGCTCCAAAACAGGAAGGAACTGCTGCTCGTTACAGACAGGGTTGGAAAAGCAACCAATCCTGGAACAAGGGCAAGCAGGCCAGAAAGCCTACTTCTGCCCCTAAGACAGCATGAAGGACGGGCCCCCTATCCGGAAACGGATCTAGTGGGGGGCACACTCTCTCTCTTCGCCCAGGCTTGGGCAAAAGATGTCCAGGATCCCTGGACATTGGAGTTCATATCTCAGGGATACCTTCTGGACTTCAAAGCTTCTCCTCCACAGGGGAGATTTCATCTGTCAAGGTTATCAACAAACCTAATAAAGAAAGAGGCATTTCTACAATGTGTACAAGACCTCTTAGTAATGGGAGTGATCCACCCAGTTCCGCGAACGGAACAAGGGCAAGGGTTTAACTCAAATCTGTTTGTGGTTCCCAAAAAAGAGGGAACCTTCAGACCAATCTTGGACCTAAAGATCTTAAACAAGTTCCTAAGGGTTCCATCGTTCAAAATGGAAACTATTCGAACCATCCTACCCATAATCCAAGAGGGTCAGTATATGACCACAGTGGACCTAAAGGAAGCCTACCTTCACATACCGATTCACAAAGATCATTATCGGTACCTAAGGTTTGCCTTTCTAGACAGGCATTTCCAGTTTGTAGCTCTTCCCTTCGGGTTAGCTCCGGCCCCGAGAATTTTTACAAAGGTTCTGGGCTCACTTCTGGCGGTACTAAGACCGCGAGGCATAGCGGTGGCTCCGAACCTAGACGACATTCTGATACAAGCGTCGAGTTTTCAAAATGCAATGTCTCATACAGAGATAGTTCTTGCATTTCTGAGGTCGCATGGGTGGAAAGTGAACGTGGAAGAGTTCTGTTACCACTCACAAGGGTTCCTTTTCTAGGGACTCTGATAGATTCTGTAGAGATGAAGATTTACCTGACGGAGTCCAGGTTATCAAAGCTTCTAAATGCTTGCCGTGTCCTTCATTCCATTCCAAGGCCATCGGTAGCTCAGTGCATGGAAGTAATCGGCTTAATGGTCGCGGCAATGGACATAGTGCCATTTGCGCGCCTGCATCTCAGACCGCTGCAATTATGCATGCTAAGTCAGTGGAATGGGGATTATTCAGATCTGTCCCTTCTACTGAATCTGGACCAGGAAGCCAGAGATTCTCTTCTCTGGTGGTTGTCGCAGGTTCATCTGTCCAAAGGAATGACTTTTCGCAGGCCAGATTGGACGATTGTAACAACAGATGCCAGCCTACTAGGCTGGGGCGCAGTCTGGAACTCCCTGAAGGCTCAGGGATCGTGGACTCAGGAGGAGAAACTCCTCCCAATAAATATTCTGGAATTAAGAGCAATATTCAATGCTCTTCTAGCTTGGCCTCAGTTAGCAACACTGAGGTTCATCAGATTTCAGTCGGACAACATCACGACTGTGGCTTACATCAACCATCAAGGGGGAACCAGGAGTTCCCTAGCGATGTTAGAAGTCTCAAAGATAATTCGCTGGGCAGAGTCTCACTCTTGCCACCTGTCGGCGATCCACATCCCAGGCGTGGAGAACTGGGAGGCGGACTTTCTAAGTCGCCAGACTTTTCATCCGGGGGAGTGGGAACTTCATCTGGAGGTCTTTGCTCAACTGATTCATCGTTGGGGCAAACCGGAACTGGATCTCATGGTGTCTCGCCAGAACGCCAAGCTTCCTTGTTACGGATCCAGATCCAGGGACCCGGGAGCGGTGCTGATAGATGCTCTAGCAGCTCCTTGGGGTTTCAAGATGGCTTATGTGTTTCCTCCGTTTCCGTTGCTGCCTCGATTGATTGCCAGGATCAAACAGGAGAGAGCTTCGGTGATTTTGATAGCGCCTGCGTGGCCACGCAGGACCTGGTATGCAGACCTAGTGGACATGTCGTCCTGTCCACCATGGTCTCTGCCTCTGAGGCAGGACCTTCTAATTCAGGGTCCTTTCAACCATCCAAGCCTAATTTCTCTGAGGCTGACTGCATGGAGATTGAACGCTTGATTCTATCAAAGCGTGGTTTCTCGGAGTCGGTTATTGATACATTAATACAGGCTCGGAAACCTGTTACCAGAAAGATTTACCATAAGATATGGCGTAAATATTTATACTGGTGTTAATCCAAGAGTTATTCATGGAGTAAGGTCAGGATTCCTAGGATATTGTCTTTTCTACAAGAGGGTTTAGAAAAGGGTTTATCTGCTAGTTCGTTAAAGGGACATATTTCTGCTCTGTCTATTCTTTTACACAAACATCTGGCAGAAGTTCCAGACGTTCAGGCTTTTTGTCAGGCTTTGGCTAGGATTAAACCTGTGTTTAAGACTGTTGCTCCACCGTGGAGTTTAAACTTAGTTCTTAAAGTTCTTCAAGGTGTTCCGTTTGAACCCCTTCATTCCATTGATATTAAGCTGTTATCTTGGAAAGTTCTGTTTTTGATGGCTATTTCCTCGGCTCGAAGAGTCTCTGAGTTATCTGCCTTACATTGTGATTCTCCTTATCTGATTTTTCATTCAGACAAGGTAGTTCTGCGTACTAAACCTGGGTTTTTACCTAAGGTAGTTTCTAACAGGAATATCAATCGAGATTGTTGTTCCATCATTATGTCCTAATCCTCCTTCGAAGAAGGAACGTCTTTTACATAATCTGGATGTAGTCCGTGCCCTGAAGTTCTACTTACAGGCAACTAAAGATTTTCGACAAACTTCTTCTCTGTCGTTTATTCTGGACAGAGGAGAGGTCAAAAGGCTTCGGCCACCTCTCTCTCTTTTTGGCTTCGTAGCATAATTCGTTTAGCCTATGAGACTGCTGGACAGCAGCCCCCTGAAAGAATTACAGCTCATTCTACTAGAGCTGTGGCTTCCACCTGGGCCTTTAAGAATGAGGCCTCTGTTGAACAGATTTGCAAGGCTGCGACTTGGTCTTCACTTCATACCTTTTAAAACTTTTACATATTTGACGCTTTTGCTTCTTCGGAGGCTGTTTTTGGGAGAAATGTTCTACAGGCAGTGGTTCCTTCTGTTTAATGTTCCTGCCTTGTCCCTCCCATCATCCGTGTACTTTAGCTTTGGTATTGTTATCCCATAAGTAATGGATGACCCGTGGACTGAACACACTTAACAAGAGAAAACATAATTTATGCTTACCTGATAAATTTATTTCTCTTTTAGTGTGTTCAGTCCATGGCCCGCCCTGTCTTTTTAAGGCAGTTCTAAATTTTAATTAAAACTCCAGTCACCACTGCACCCTATAGTTTCTCCTTTCTCGTCTTGTTTCGGTCGAATGACTGGATATGACATGTGAGGGGAGGAGCTATATAGCAGCTCTGCTTGGGTGATCCTCTTGCAACTTCCTGTTGGGAAGGAGAATATATCCCATAAGTAATGGATGACCCGTGGACTGAACACACTACAAGAGAAATAAATGTATCAGGTAAGCATAAATTGTTTTTTATGAGGTTTATGTTTGAGGACCACATGGCTTTTGGCTAAACCGCTTCCCATGCGGTTGTACAGGCTGAGGTGAACATCGTCCATGATGGGCGGGGCCTATTTTCGCACGCTCAGACGCGCAGTTACTCTGGCTGTGAAGGCAGCAGGCATTAGCTCCGGATGGGTCTACACTGAAGTCCTGTTAACCGGATCGTTAGCAAGTCCTTTTGCAGTTCCCTGGGGCAGGTAGGTGCCACAGCAGAGCTGTGGCGAGGTGCAAGGGTCGTTTTTTTAAATCAAATACATTTTTTGCTATAAAGAATGTTTAGAGGTTAATTTTGCCTCAGGGTGCATTAATTTTTGGCACTATTGTGTATGTGTAGCTAATTAGATAGCATTATTTAACGTTTTTAGGCAGTTTGGAAAAATTGTGCGCTTTTTTATTTCTTAAAGGCGCACTACACATTTTTCTAAAAATTGTTTAATTCAATAAATAAAGTGTTTAACGACTACTGTGGTTATTACTAGTCTGTTCAACGTGTCATACATTGAGGAAACTCATTGCTCTATGTGTTTGGAAGCCATTGTAAGCCCCTCTTACATTGTGTACCTCTTGTACTGAATGGGCCTTACATTGTAAAAAGCATATTTTAGGTAAAGAAAGTGTGCCTAAGGATGATTCTCAGTCTGAAGAGAATCAGGATATGCCATCCAATTCTCCCCAAGTTTCACAACCTTTAACGCCCACACAAGCGACGCCAAGTACCTCTAGTGCGTCTAATTATTTTACTCTGCAGGAGATGGCTGCAGTTATGTCAACTACCCTTACAGAGGTATTATCTAAATTACCAATGTTGCAGGGTAAACGCAGTTGGTCACGTATTAATGTGAATACTGAATCCTCTGATGCTTTATTAGCTATTTCCGATGTACCCTCACAGTGCTCTGAGTTGGGGGTCAGGGAATTGCTTTCTGAGGGAGAACTTTCTGACTCAGGAAATGTGTTATCTCAGACAGATTCGGACGTGATGTCCTTTAAATTTAAGCTGGAACACCTCCGCCTGTTACTTCGGGAGGTTTTAGCGACTCTGGATGATTGTGATACTATTGTGATGCCACCAGAGAAATTGTGTAAGCTGGACAAATGTCTAGAGGTGCCTACTTACACTGATGGTTTTTCCGGTTCCTAAAAGAATTTCGGAAATTGTAAAAAAGGAATGGGATAGACCAGGTATACCGTTCTCTCCCCCTCATAATTTTAAGAAAATATTTCCCATATCAGACACCATTCGGGATTCTTGGCAAACGGTCCCTAAGGTGGAGGGAGCTATTTCTACCCTGGCTAAGCGTACAACTATACCTATTGAGGACAGTTGTGCTTTCAAAGACCCTATGGTTAGAGGGTCTTCTAAAGAAATTATTTATTAATCAGGGTTTTCTTTTACAACCTACGGCTTGCATTGTTCCAGTTACTACTGCAGCAGCTTTTTGGTTTGATGCATTAGATGACATTTTGGATAGAATTAAGGCTCTGAAGCTAGCTAATTCTTTTATTACTGATGCCGCTTTTCAAATTGCTAAACTAGCGGCGAAAAATGCAGGATTTGCCATTTTAGCTTGTAGGGCATTATGGCTCAAATCTTGGTCTGCTGATGTGTCATCAAAATCTAAGCTTTAGCTATTCCTTTTAAGGGTAAGACCCTATTTAGGCCTGAATAGAAGGAAATCATTTCTGACATTACTGGTGGTAAAGGCCATGCCCTACATCAGGATAAGTCTGTTAAGATGAGGGGTAAACAAAATAATTTTCGTTCTTTTTGAAACTTTAAAGGAGGACCCTCTGCTTCCTCTTCCTCCACAAAGCAGGAAGGGAACTTTGCTCAATCCAAGTCAGTCTGGAGACCCAACCAGGCTTGGAATAAAGGTAAACAATCCAAGAAGCCCACTGCTGCTACAAAGACAGCATGAAGGGGCGGCCCCCGATCCGGGACCAGATCTAGTAGGGGGCAGACTTTCTTTCTTTGCCCAGGCTTGGGCAAGAGATGTTCAGGACCCTTGGGCACTGGAAATCGTGACCCACGGGTATCAACTGGAATTCAAGGATTTTCTCCCAAGAGGGAGATTTCATCTTTCACGATTATCTGTAGACCAGATAAAATGAGAGGCGTTCTTACGCTGTGTAAAAGACCTCTCTACCATGGGAGTAATTTGTCCCATTCCAAAACTGGAACAAGGACAGGGGTTTTACTCACATCTTTTCGTGGTTCCCAAAAAAAGAGGGAACTTTCAGACCCATTTTATATCAAGTGTCTAAACAAGTTTATCAGAGTTCCATCATTCAAAATGGAGACTATACGAACAATCTTACCAATGTTCCAGGAGGGTCAATATATGACTACCATGGACTTGAAGGATGCATACCTTCATATCCCTATTCACAAGGATCATCATCAGTTCCTAAGGTTTGCCTACCTGGACAAACATTATCAGTTTGTGGCTCTTCCCTTCGGGTTGGCCACAGCACCCAAAATCTTCACAAAGGTTCTAGGGTCTCTTCTAGCGGTTCTCAGACCGCGGGGCATAGCAGTGGCGCCTTATCTGGACGATATTCTGATTCAGGGGTCAACTTATCATTTGACAAAATCTCACACGGACATAGTATTGTCTTTCCTGAGAACTCAGTTGGAAGGTGAACATAGAAAAGAGTTCTCTAGTTCCACGGACAAGGGTTCCCTTCTTGGGGATTCTGATAGATTCTGTAGACATGAAAATATTTCTGATGGCGGTCAGAAAAACAAAGATTCTAAATACTTGCCGAGCACTTCAGTCCATTCCTCGGCCATCAGTGGCTTAGTGTATGGAGGTCATTGGATTAATGGTAGTGGCAATCAACATCATTCCGTTTGCCCGCTTTCATCTCAGGCCACTGCAGCTGTGCATGCTCGGAAAGTGGAATGTGGACTATGCGAATTTATCTCCTCAGATAAATCTGGATCAAGAGACCAGAGATAATCTTCTTTGGTGGTTGTCGCCGGATCATCTGTCCCAGGGGACATGTTTCCGCAGACCCTCGTGGGTGATGGTTAAAACGGACGCCAGTCTTCTGGGCTGGGGTGCAGTCTGGAATTCCCTGAAGGCTCAGGGTGTTTGGACTCAGGTGGAGTCTCTACTTCCAATCAATATTCTGGAACTGAGAGCAATATTCAATGCGCTTCAGGCATGGCCTCAGTTGGCTTCGGTCAAATTCATCAGATTCCAGTCGGAAAACATCACGACTCTGGCATATATCAATCATCAGGGGGGAACAAGGAGTTCCTTAGCGATGATAGAAGTATCCAATATAATCCGATGGGCGGAGGCCCACTCTTGTTATCTGTCAGCAATCTACATCCCAGGAGTAGAAAACTGGGAAGCGGATTTTCTAAATTGTCAGACTTTTCATCCGGGGGAGTGGGAACTCCATCTGGAGGTGTTTGCTTCATATATTCGCCAATGGGGCAGACCAGAACTGGATCTGATGGCATCTCGTCAGAATGCCAAGCTTCCATGTTACGGAACCAGGTCGAGGGATCCCCAGGCCGAACTGATAGATGCCTTGGCAGTGCCTTGGTCGTTCAGCCTAGCTTATGTGTTTCCACAGTTTCCTTTCCTTCCACGCGTGATTGTCGAATCAAACAGGAGAGAGCTTCAGTAATCCTGATAGCACCTGCGTGGCCAGGCAGGACTTGGTATGCGGATCTAGTGGACATGTCCTCTTTGCCACCGTGGAAACTTCCTTTGAGACAGGACCTTCTCATTCAAGATCCTTTCCAACATCCAAATCTAATTTCTCTGCAGCTGACTGCTTGGAGATTGAAAGCTTGATTTTATCTAAGCGAGGATTCTCTGATTCGGTCATTGATACTTTGATACAGGCTCGAAAGCCTGTCACTAGAAAAATCTATCATAAGATATGGCGTAAATATCTTTATTGGTGTGAATCCAAGGGTTACTCATGGAGTAAAGTTAGGATTCCAAGGATTCTGTCTTTTCTCCAAGAAGGATTGGAGAAAGGGTTATCAGCAAGTTCTTTAAAGGGACAAATTTCTGCTTTGTCAATTTTGCTTCACAAACGTTTGGCAGATGTGCCAGATGTTCAGTCTTTTTGTCAGGCTCTATCTAGAATTAAGCCTGTATTTAGACCAATTACTCCACCCTGGAGTTTGAATTTAGTTCTTCAAGGGGTTCAGTTTGAACCCATGCATTCCATAGATATTAAATTTTTATCTTGGAAAGTTCTGTTTTTAGTTGCTATTTCTTCTGCTCGAAGAGTTTCTGAGCTTTCAGCGTTACAATGTGATTCGCCTTATCTTATATTTCATTCTGATAAGGTGGTTTTACGTACTAAACCTGGATTTCTTCCTAAGGTTGTTTCAAATAAGAATATTAATCCGGAAATTGTTGTTCCTTCCTTGTGTCCTAATCCTTCTTCTTAAAAGGAGCATCTGTTACATAACCTGGACGTGGTCCGTGCCTTGAAGTTTTACTTACAGGCGACTAAGGATTTCCGTCAATCATCTTCATTATTCATTGTTCTGGAAAGCGTAGGGGTCAGAAAGCTACGGCTACCTCTCTTTCTTTTTGGCTGAGGAGTATCATCCGCCTGGCATATGAGACTGCTGGACAGCAGCCTCCTGAAAGAATTACGGCTCATTCTACTAGGGCTGTGGCTTCCACATGGGCCTTTAAAAACGATGCTTCTGTTGAACAGATTTGTAAGGCTGCGACTTGGTCGTCCCTTCACACTTTTTCCAAATTTTACAAATTTGATACTTTTGCTTCTTCTGAGGCTGTTTTTGGGAGAAAAGTTCTTCAAGCAGTGGTGTCTTCCATTTAGGTCTCTGTCTTGTCCCTCCCTTTCATCCGTGTCCTGTAGCTTTGGTATTGTTCATTGTATCCCACAAGTCTTCCAGGTGGGAAAAGGGGCACTTGAGAATTTTTCAAACTTGCTATGTGTATAGGGACTATATTAGCTCACCCTGGTGTAAGGTCTTTGCTAAGACATGACACAGTGCTTTGAGAGACTGATATGGTTAAATATAACCTAAAGGAGGGCTCGTTTTAGGTGGGTGCTGTGTGTTATGTACTTTTGAGTATAAGTTTTATTTTATTCACGCTAGTTCAGTGGGAGGTTTTCGCGCCTCCCTTACGTTTGTTTACGCAAGTGGGCCTTCTCTGTTGTGTCACTGCGGAGGTGGTTTCAGTATATGCGGCTGTGTTTCATGAGGTAGCACATACTAGGGGAGGTCGGAAGGATCTCGCTGCACTGTGGTGGTAAGGGCACCTCAGTATACTGAGGTGTGGAGGAAGGTTTAGTCGGAGCGACAACGCTCATCTGCCGGCATAAGCTGCTTTATTAATAACCATAAGCAGTGTTTATTTCTCCCCTTTAAGCCAGTAACAGTGTTCTTTAAAAATTTTTGTTACTGCTTTTATCTTTAGACCTTGGCTATAACCGCTTACGGTAACGACCATGGGGATAATAATCAGTCATGTCTGACATGGATCAGGAGTCTGCTCAATTCAACCCTTGTTTATTGTGTTTAGATGCACAAATTGCAGCACCCATGCAATTCTGTTCCTCCTGTGTTTAAAAAAACAACGTATCTTTACCCTGCAATGTTTGTTAATGTGGAGCCTATTGTCTCTCAGGAGGATGCTGTCCAGGTGTTACCAGGGCCATCCCCTATTTCGTCCCAAGCCTCTATGGCGCCTAACACTGTGTCCTGTGGTTCCTGACTAACTCCCAGTGGGCCCTTTTTAAAGGCAGAAATTGCTACACAGGTATCCTCAGCTCTATCTGCAGCCTTAGCCGAGTTTCCCAGATTTACGGGGAAGCACAAGAGGAAATCTAAGAATTCATATAATAAGGTATCTGGCACTGAGCCTCAGGCTCCTCTTAGATCTCAGAATAAGGAAGACTCATTCGGAAGGGTGAAATCTCAGTTTCGGACAGTATAATGCCTTCTGATGGCGAAGGTTCTTACTTCAGATTTAAGCTTGAACAACTTTGTTTACTGTTAAAGGAGGTCTTGGCTACCTTGGATGACTCAGACCCAGGCGGTAGTTACGCCTAAGAAGTCTAGTAAACTTAATAGTTTTTTTTTATGTTCCTTCCCCTTCTGAGGTTTTCCCAGTACCAGATAGAGCTAATGAAATCATAGCTCAGAAGTGGGAAAAGCCAGAAGTGGCTTTTACACCGCCACTGGTGTTTAGGAAAATGTTTCCGATGGAGTCATCTATCAAGGAGTCTTGGTCTTCGGTGCCCAAGGTAGAAGGGGCCATTTCTACCCTGGCTAAGAGAAGTACTATGCCTATTGAGAAATGTTGCTCTTTCAAAGATCCCATGGATAAAAAGATGGAGTCTTATTTGAAAAAGATTTATGTACATCTTGGTCTCCAATGGCAGCCAGTAGTATGTATTGCCACGGTGACTAGTGCAGCTTCCTATTGGTTTGAGGCTTTGTCGGACTCTCTCCAGGAAGAGACGCCTTTAGACAAGATTCAGGACAAGATCAGAGCTCTCAAGTTAGCCAATTCCTATATTGCAGTTGCTGTTCTTCAGGTCCTTAGACTGGGAGCTAAAGCTTCCAATTTTGCAGTTTTAGCCAGAAGGGCCTTATGTTTAAAGCCTTGGTCAGCTGATTTTTTTTTTTTTTGTCTAAGGTCAAGCTGATGGCACTGCCTTACAAGTGGAAGACCTTATTTGGACCGGGTTTGGTGGAAATCATTCCCAACATTACAGGTGGAAAGGGGTCCTTTCTGCCTCAGGATAAGAGGAACAAACCAAAGGTACGTCAGAGTAATTTTCATTCTTTTCGGAAATTTAGAGGAAAGCCTTCCTCGTCCAAATTGGAATAATCCTGAAAGCCAAGTCAGTCTTGGAGTAAGGGGAAGCAGGCCAAGAAGCCTCTAAGTCTGCATGAAGGAGTTGCCCCCAAACCAGGCTTGGATCAGGTAGGCGCAGACTGTCTCAGTTGTTTCAGGTCTGGATAAGAGATGTTCCAGACCCTTGGGCTGTGGAAATTGTTTCTCAGGGTTACAGGTTGGAGTTCAAAAGTTGTCCTCCCAGGGGCAGATTTCACCTTTCCAGATTATCTGCAGACCGGATAAAGAGTGGCAATTCTCAAAGTGCGTCCAAGATCTTTTGTCTGATTGTCCCTGTTCCAAAACAGGAACAACGTCTGGGGTTTTACTCAAACCTGTTTGTGGTTCCAAAAAAAGAGTGGACCTTCCGCCCAATTCTAGACTTAAAATGTCTCAAGTTCCTCAGGGTTCCATCCTTCAAGATGGAGACCATTCATACAATTCTTCCATTGATTCAAGAGGGTCAGTACATGACGACCATAGATCTAAAGGATGCATACTTGCATGGTTTCATTCACAGGGATCATCACAAGTTCTTGAGGTTTGCCTTTCTCGACCAGCACTTTCAGTTTGTGGCCTTACCATTCGGCTTTGCCACGGCTCCCAGGGTATTCTCAAAGGTCCTAGGAGCCCTCTTAGCGTTGGTCTGGTCCAGGGGGATTACAGTGGCTCCCTACCTGGACGACATTATGATTCAGTCTCCTTCCTTTCCGCAAGCTGCATCTCACGGAGATGTTACTGTCCTTCCTACGATCACACGGGTGGAAAGTAAATTTGGAAAAGAGCTCCCTGGTTCCGGCGACAAGGGTAGTTTTCCTAGGGACAATCATAGATTCTGTTCTGATGAAGATCATTCTGACAGAGATCAGAATAGCAAAGCTCCTCTCACCTTGTCGATGCCTGCAGGAGACGGCTCGCCCTTCAGGCGCCCAATGTATGGTAGTAATCGGTCTGATGGTGGCTGCCATGGACATCGTCCCATTTGCTCGATTTCATCTGAGAGCCCTGCAGTTGTGCATGCTCAGTCAGTGGAACGGAGATTATGTGGATTTATCCCTAAAGTTAACTCTAGATCAGAAGACAAAGGATTCTCTTCTGTGGTGGCTCTCTCTGGAACGCCTGTCTCAGGGCACCTGCTTTCGGAGGCCACCTTGGGTGATAGTTACCACGGACGCCAGCCTAGTGGGCTGGGGAGCAGTCTGGAATTCCTTAAAGGCGCATGGTCTTTGGTCTCAAGAGGAGTCCGAACTACCGATCAACATCTTAGAGTTTATAGCAATGTACAAACACACTGTTGGCTTGGCCACAGTTGGCTTTGAGCTAGTTCATCAGATTCCAATCGGACAACATAACTTCAGGGGCTTACATCAACCACCAGGGGGGGAACTGAGTTCTCTGGCCGTGAGGGAGGTGACTCGGATCATTCAGTGGGCGGAAGATCACTGTTGTTGCCTTTCTGCCATTGATATCCCGGGATGTGGACAATTGGGAAGCGGATTTCCTAAGCAGACAGTCTTTCCATCCCGGAGAATGGGAACTTCATCCGGATGTGTTCTCCAGGTTAATCTCCAAATGGGGGATTCCGGAGTTGGATCTGATGCCGTCTCGACAAAATGCCAAGCTTCCAAAGTACGGTTCCAGTTCGAGGGATCCTCATGCCTACCTAATAGATGTGTTTGCAGTCACTTGGAACTTCAGTATAGCTTATCTGTTCCCTCCGTTTGCTCTTCTCCCTCGGGTGATCGCTTGCATAAGACAGGAAAGGGCATCAGTGATTCTAATTGCCCCAGCTTGGCCTCGAAGGATCTGGTATGCGGACCTAGTGGAGATGTCGTCTCTGGAGGTTACATCTGAGGAAGGACCTTCTTCAAGGGCCCTTTCTCCACCCAAATCTTGTTTCTCTGAATCTGACTGCTTGGAGATTGAACGCTTGATTCTGTCTAAGCGTGGTTTCTCAGAGTCAGTAATTGAGACTATGATTCAGGCTCGTAAGCCTGTTACTAGGAAGATTTACTGTAAGATATTGAGGAAATATCTTTATTGGTGTGAATCCAAGGGCTACTCTTGGAGTAGCGTTAGGATTCCAAGAATTTTGTCTTTTCTCCAAGAGGGTCTGGAGAAATGGTTGTCTGTTAGCACCTTGAAGGGTCAAATTTCGGCCTTATCTGTAATGTTGCATAAGCGTTTGGCAGATGTGCCAGATGTTCAATCTTTTTGTCAGGCCTTGGTCAGAATCAGGCCTGTGTTTAAAGCTGTTGCTCCACCTTGGAGTCTTAATCGTGTTCTTAAGGTTTTGCAGCGGCGCCCGTTTGAGCCAATGCATTCTATAGATATTAAGTTACTACCTTGGAAGGTTTTGTTTCTGTTGGCGATTTTCTTCTGCGCGGAGGGTATCCAAACTTTCCGTCTTGCAGTTTGATTCTCCTTATCTTTTATGCGGATAAGGCAGCTCTTCGCACTAAGTTGGGATTCCTTACCAAGGTGGTTTCTACTAAAAATATTAATCAGGAGATTGTTGTTCCTTCTCTGTGCCTGAAGCCGTCTTCGGATAAAGAAGGTCTGTTACTTAATTCGGACGTTGTCCGTGCTCTTAAGTTCTATTTGGAGGCGACTAAAGACTTTCACAAGTCTTCTGTTCTCTTTGTTTGTTTTTCTGGAAAGAATACAGGTCAGAAAGCTTCTGCTTCTACTCTTGCTTTTTGGTTGCGAAATGTGCTTCGCATAGCATATGAGTCTGCTGTTCCTCTCAGCCTCCTGGAGGAGTTTATGTGCCATCAGATTTTGCAGCACAGATATCTTCTGCGATATATGCGACATTATCATCCTTTTCCCTTGTTGGGGAAGCACAAGAGGAAAACTAAAGATTTTTCAGACAGTAAGGTGTCTGTCACATCTGCTGCTGCGCAGGTTGCCCTTCCTCATAGCTCTGAGGAGGTTACCTCGTAGCTTCTGAGGGTGAAATCTCTGACAGTATAAATCCTTTGTCTGAGGTTGAAGAAGTAAACTTCAGGTTTAAGCTTGAACACCTTTGTGTACTGTTAAAGGAGGTTTTAGCTACTTTGGACGACTCCTCTGTTGCGGTCAACCCTAAAAAAATCTAGTAAACTTATCAAACACTATGATGTTCCTTCCTCTGTGGAAGTGTTTCCTGTTCCAGACCATGTGACAGATTATTACACAGAAATAGGAGAAACCAGGGGGATGCCTTTCTCCCCGTCTTTTAAAAAGATGTTCCCTGTTGCTGACTCCATTAAAGATTCATGGTGCACAGTGCCTAAAGTAGAAGGGGCTATTTCTAAGCTTCTGTGGAACAGATTTGCAAGGTTGCAACTTGGTGTCCTCTGCATACTTTTTCCAAATTCTACAAATTCGATACATTTGCCTCGGCTGAGGCTTCCTTAGGGAGAAAGGTTCTTCAAGCAGTGGTGCCTTCTGTTTAGGTCTGCTTGTCTTGTTCTCCCTACCTATTCATTCCATGTCCTCTAGCTTGGATATTGTTTCCTACTAGTAATTGGAATGACGTTTTGGACTCTCCATTTCTTAGGAAAGATAACAAACTTTATGCTTACCTGATAAAATTCTTTACAGATATGGAGAGTCCACGGCCCTACCCTTAATTAAGACAGTTATTTTTTACTAAACCCCAGGCACCTCTATACCTTTGTGTTATTCCTTTGTCCATTTCCCTTTGTTGGAATGACTGGGGATTATGGGTAGGGGAGTGACACTTAACAGCTTTGCCTCCTCCTGCTGGCCAGGAGTGATATTCCTTACTAGTAACTAGAATGACGTTGTGGACTCTCCATATCCGGAAAGAAAGAAATTTATCAGTTAAGCATCCTTTTTTTTTTTTTTTCTAATCTGCTATCATGCATAGTAAAATGCTTATATATAGCAGAAAATAGAATAAATATTTTTTTTTTCAATACACTTTTAAGTAGAATTATTTGTTTTTTTCTGTAACAAACATAAAAATGTATTTTTAAAGGTGCAAATTCTAATTGTCGGCAACAATAAAATCTCAAAAAGCCATTTCTTGTTTTCCTTTCATAAGATACATTTAGGTAAAAATCAGAAAAGGAAAAATTAAAAAAAATCCTTACATTTTATGAATGATTTAATCTATTTTTTTTATGCATGGTGTAAATAAAGTAATTCCATCCTTTTTTTTTTTTTTTCTTTCAAACACAATCTTAGCTGAGGAAGAGAAGCAAACATCTGACTAAAACAAACTCCCCAATGCAAAACACATTTATTAGAACACATGGAATCAGGGTATATACTATATTCATAAAATATATACACAGTAGAAACTACATTTAAAATCAAAAAGGCAAAAGCTTTAAACAAATCTCATTAAAAATGTTTATTGTGCAGCTGACTTTGCTTATCACTTATCAACTTTGCTGATCACTTCATCAAGCAGTTAATCAGGACAAACCATAAATAAATAATTAAAACTTTATTTACATATATGTATACAGAACAGAGAGCTAAACATCATGTATTAAATGATTGTACCAGGAATCACCATATGTTTTTATAATCTCAGATTTAGAGACTGCTGGTTACCATTGTGTGCACAGAACTGAGAAGAGGTGGGATCTCATAAACAAAAAGTCTGCAAGGAGAGTCACAGTGCAATGTATGCTTGAAGTTGTAGTTTGCAGCTCAATTACCTCCGTAATGAAAGTAATAGTAAAAACAAAACTGAACTATAATTCCCATCATGACACTGATTCAATAAACTCTGGAGGATTAAAACAAAAAACTAAAACTAAATTTATGCTTACCTGATAAATTTATTTATTTCTTGACACAGTGAGTCCACGGATCATTAATTACTGTTAGGAATATCACTCCTGGCAGTGAGGAGGCAAAGAGCACCACAGCAAAGCTGTTAAGTATCGCTTCCCTTCCCACAGCCCCCAGTCATTTGAATGAAAAGGAGAGAGGAAATAACACAAGGTGCAGAGGTGCCTAGGGTTTATATAAAAAACTATCTGAAAACAGGGAGGGCCATGGACTCATTGTGTCAAGAAAGAAAGAAATTTATCAGGTAAGCATAATTTTTTTTTCTTTCTTAAGACACGGTGAGTCCACGGATCATCAATTAATAAGGGAGGACAAGACAGGTAACCTAAACAGAAGGCACCACTGCTTGCAGAACCTTTCTCCCAAAGAAGCCTCAACCGAGGCAAAAGTATCAAATTTATAGAATTTAGAAAAAGTGTGCAAAGAAGACAAAGTTGAAGCCTTACAGATCTGTTCTACAGAGGCCCCATTCTTGAAGGCCCAGGAAGAAGACACCACCCTAGTGGAATGAGCTGTAATTCTCTCAGGAGGCTGCTGTCCAGCAGTCTCATAAGCCATATGAATAACACTTCTCAACCAGAGAGAAAGAGAAGTGGCAGTAGCTTTCTGGCCTTTAAGTTTACCAGAAAAGAGCCCGCACAACGTCTAAGTTGTGCAACAAACGTTCTTTATGAGAAGAATGATTAGGACTTAGAGAAGGAACATCAATTTCCTTCTGGATAAAGCAGATATCTGACATTTAGAGGATACTGACAGATGACCCCTTCTCAAGGCCTTCCTGGAGAAAAGATAGGATCCTTGGGATCCTGACCTTACTCCAAGAAAATCCTTTAGACTCACACCAATAAAGATATTTACGCCATATCTTATGGTAAATCTTTCTAGTGACAGGCTTGTGAGCCTGAACCATGGTCTCAATGACCGATTCGGAAAATTCTCGCTTAGTTAAAATCAAGCGTTCAAACTCCAAGCAGTCCGCTTCAGAGAAACGAGATTTGGATGAAGGAAGGGCCTCTGAAGAAGGTCCTTCCACAGAGGTAGGGATGACATCTCTACTAGATCCGCATACCAGATCCTGCAAGGCCACGCAGCAGCTATAAGAATCACTGATGCTTTCTCCTGCTTGATCCAAGCGATGACTCGTGGAAGGAGAGCAAACGGGGGAAAGAGATATGCCAACCTGAAGTTCCAAGGAACTGCAAGAGCATCTATCAGAAAAGCTTAAGCATCTCTCGACCTTGAGACATATTTTGAGAGCTTGGTGTTCTGACGAGACGCCATCAGATCGAATTCCAGTTATCCCCAATTTGTTGTTAACCTTGAGAACACTTCCAGATGGAGTTCCCACTACCTTAGATGGAAAGTCTGTCTGCTCAGGAAGTCCGCATCCCAATTGTCCACTCCTGGAATGTGGATGGCAGACAGCAATTGTGAGCCTCTGCCCACTGGATGATCCGTGACACCTCCTTCATAGCCAAGGAACTCAGAGTTCCTCCTTGGTGGTTGATGTAGGCCACTGAGGTTATGTTGTCCATCTGGAACCTGATGAACCGGGCTAGGGCCAGTTGAGGCCAAGCCGTCAAAGCATTGAAGATTGCTTTCAACTCCAGAATGTTTGGGGAGAGCAGATTCCTCCTGAGACCAAAGTCCCTGTGCCTTCAACGATTCCCAGACTGCTCCAACCAGCTGACATCTGTTGTCACAATTACCCAAGAGGGTCTCTGGAAACACGTCCCTTGGAACAGATGTTCTTGCGACAGCCACCACGGTAGGGAGTTCCTTGTTGACTGAGCCAGAACTATCCTCTGAGAGAGATCTGTTCCACTGAGCGAGCATGCATAGCTGCAGAGGTCTCAAATGGAACCGAGCAAATGGAACTATGTCCATGGAAGCCACCATCAACCCGATTACCTACATGCATTGAGCCACTGATGGTCGAGTTGCAGATGGTGGGACAGGCAAGCAGACAAAATCTTGGCTCTTCTGACATCCGTCAAATATTTTCATGGATAGAGAATCTATAATGGTACCTAAGAAGGTCACTCTTGTAGTCGGAACAAGAGAACTCTTTTCCAGATTGATCTTCCAACCTCCATGCATTGAGCCACTGATGGTCGAGTTGCCGACTGTAGGGACAGGCAAGCAGACAAAGTCTTGGCTCTTCTGACATCCGTCAAATATTTTCATGGATAGAGAATCTATAATGGTACCTAAGAAGGTCACTCTTGTAGTCGGAACAAGAGAACTCTTTTCCAGATTGATCTTCCAACCGTGGGAACGAAGAAATGCCAACAAGATCCTTGTATGAGATTCTGCTAGTTGCAAAGATGGCGCCTGAACCAGAATGTCGTCCAGATAAGGCGCCACTGCAATTCCCGAGACCGAATTGCTGCCAATAGAGCTCCCAGTACTTTTGAGAAATTCCTGGGAGCTGTGGCAAGGCTACAAACTGAAAATGTTTTTCTAGATAGGCAAACCTCAGATATTTGTGATGATCCCTGTGAATGGTAACATGCAGGTACACATCCTTCAGGTCTATGGTTGCCATGAATTGACTTTTTTGAATCAGAGGCAGAATGGAGCGGATAGTCTCCATCTTGAAGGACGGCACTCAGAGGAATTTGTTTAGAAACTTTAGATCTAGAATGGGCCTGAAAGTTCCCTCTTTTTTCGGAACCACAAACAGGTTCGAGTAAAACCTGAGACCCTGTTCCTGACTTGGAACAGGCACTAATCACTCCCAAGAGGAAAAGGTCTTGTACACATTTCAAGAACGCCTCTCTATTTATCTAATCTACAGATAATCTTGAGAGGTGGAACCTGCCCCTGGGAGGAAAGGTTTTGAACTCTAACTTGTACAACTGGGAAACTATGTCCACTGCCCACGGGTCTAGGACATCTCGTTCCCAAGCTTGCACGAACTGAGAGAGTCTGCCCCCTACTTCATCCGATCCCAGATCGGAGGCAACCCCTTCATGCTGACTTGTAATCAGCTGCGGGTTTCTTGGATTGCTTCCCCTTGTTCCAAGACTGACCAGGCTTCCAAGAGGGCTTGGATTGTTCCTCTTTGGTAGAGGCAGGGGAAGACTTACCTCTGAAGTTACGAAAGGAACGAAAATTATTCTGACGTCCCTTTGATTTATTCTTTTTGTCTTGAGGCAGAAAATATCCTTTACCGCCCGTGATATTGGAGATAATCGCCGCCAGGGCTGGACCGAACAAGGTCTTTCCCTTGAAGGGTATAGCCAAAAGCTTAGATTTAGAAGAAACGTCTGCAGACCAAGACTTGAGCCATAGCGCTTTCTGCGCTAAAATTGCAAAACCAGATATTTTAGCTCCCAACTTAATGACTTGCAAGGAAGCGTCATTTATAAAGGAGTTGGCTAACTTGAGAGCCTTAATTCTATCCTGAATGTCCTCCAAGGGAGTTTCAGCTTGCAAGGACTCAGACAAAGCGTCAAACCAATAGGCTGCTGCACTGGTTACTGTAGCAATGCACACTGCCGGTTGCCATTGTAACCCCTGATGAGTATATATTTTCTTTAAAAAAGCCTCCAGCTTTTTATCCATAGGGTCCTTGAAAGAGCAACTATATTCAATAGGGATAGTAGTTCTCTTAGCCAAAGTTTAAATCGCTCCTTCCACCTTAGGAACCATCTGCCACGACTCCTTGAAGGAGTTGGCTACCGGGAACATTTTCCTAAAAACGGGATGGGAAGAAGGGAATTCCTGGTCTCTCCCATTCCCGGGTAATAAACTCCATGGCACGGTCTGGCACTGTAAACACCTCCCCAGATGAGGGTACATCAAAGTATCCAATTTGCTAGACTTTTTAGGGTTGACAACGATAGGCGTATCGGAGTCGTCCAAGGTAGCTAAAAACCTCCTTTAACAAGACACGAAGGTGTGCAAGCTTGAATCTGAAGGAAACCACTTGAGCATCAGATGAAGGAATTACACTATCCGAATCTGAGATTTCACCCTCCGAGGCCACCAAAGTATCCTCCTTCGATTTATGTGAAAGAGGAGTTTGGTCATGCTGAACAGGATCTGATACCTTATCTGATTCTATAAACTTCCTCTTCCTCTTATGTTTCCCCTGCAGCATGGGAATGGCTGCTAGAGCCTCAGATACCGCCGAAGATACCTGGACTGTAATCTCAGCCTTTAAAAATACGCCATCTGGAGATTGTGAGGAACCACAGGGCACTGCATGTGACGTAGCTGCATATATGGCCATATTAGGGAGAGGCTGTGATAACACCTGGACAGCATCATCCTGAGGGAATGATGGCTCAGAATCAAAAAGCGTGTCTTTATATAGAAGAGTTCTATCTTTACAAGAACAGCAAAAAGGTAAAGGAGGTCCTACATGGGCATCCAAACAGAGTCTACACAGACTAGGAGGATTAGACTTTAAGTCAATTTTGCAAAAGAAATTATACACAAATCACTGTCTAATTTGTTATATAATTATCGTTACTGTCTCTTTAAAAAATAAACTCCAAAATCCTAAGAATTTTTCCTTGTCTAAAGTGAGCAAATATTTTTTGTAACAAAAAAATACTTTAAACAAAGTCCCCAGCCCCTCTACACCTCAGCAGTATTCTGAGGTGCCTACCTGCTCCTCCCGGCACGGATTGCAGCTTCCTTCTATTTGCAACTCTAGTCTACAGATCTATAGATGCAGGAACTAATAACAGTGCGACTGAATTCTCTCATAAAAACGGCGCCTAGAGAAACGGCACGCAGCGAGTAGAGACACGCCCCCTTAATAGCATCACGCCAAGAACCAGCTAGGAAACGTCTAGCCGAAAAATAAGCCGTATCCTTAAACGGCCTCTGCATGAAACGACTGCATAATTAAGCAGTCCACTCTGAGCCACCAATAAAATAAAATATCTCTTCTCCCTTCTCTGCCACACAGTACCCTGCCCCTGCCAAAAAGCAACCCTGATCCCCAGGATTAAGCCCCATAGTGCAGACATGTGTTGAAGTGCCATAAGAGATTATAGAATAAAAATGGCACTTGCCTGCATTCTTGACTTTCCGGCAGGAGGACAGTTCCGTGGTATGAGAGGAAGCCGCTCCTCACAGAGACCTAGGACAAAAGAAATGAACAGAGTAAACCTACTCTGGCATTTTGAGAGAGGGCAGCAAGATGTTAGGAACTTGTGGGGTGGGCTTCACTGCGTTTTTCTAACTGCTTTAAAATAAACTGCTTTAAAGCTACCACAGCCCTGCTGTAGAGACTAACGTGGAATACAGCTATACACAGATTGTGATGGAAGATCATTGCAAGCCTGCCTTGGCTTCAAAATAAAAAAGAAATCTTGATAGAAGAATCTTACATAGACACGTATTAATTCACCTCCTCCTTGCACTGAAGGCAAAGAGAATGACTGGGGGTTGTGGGAAGGAAAGTGATACTTAACAGCTTTGCTGTGGTGCTCTTTGCCGCCTCCTGCTGGCCAGGAGTGATATTCCCAACAGTAATTGATGATCCGTGGACTCACTGTGTCTTAAGAAAAAAACATAATTTATGTAAGAACATACCTGATAAATTAACTTTATCAGGTATTTATTTTGGTGGCAAAAGTCCATGAGCTAGTTACTGATGGGATATACATTCCTACCAGGAGGGGGCAACTTTTCCAAAACCTCAAATGCCTATAAATAGATCTCCCACCTCACTCATACCTCCGTTTAACATATAGCCAAGTTAGTGAGGTGTATAAGGAGTAAAAAAGAGGAACAGGATAAATAATGTGCTTTATACAAAAAAATACAAAAAAATGGGTTAGTCTCGTGGACTCTCGCCACCATGAAATAAATTAATTTATCAGGAAAGTTCTTACATAAATTGTTTTTCCTATGACATGTAGAGTCCACAATGTCATTCCAATTACTAGTGAGATATTCAACTCCTGGCCAGCAGGAGGAGGCAACAAGCACCCCTGCAAAGCTGTTAAAGGGACAGTCAAGTATAAATTAAACTTTCATTATTCAGATAGGACTTTTAATTTTAATCGACTTTCCAATTTACTTTTATCATCAAATTTGCTTTTTTTTCTCTTGCTATTCTTAGTTTAAACTAAACATAGGTAGGCTCATATGCTAATTTCTAAGCCTTTGAGGGCTGCCTCTTATCACAGGCTTTTTAAATCTCTTTTCAACACAAAGAGACAAAGTACACGTGGGCTATATAGATAACACTGTTAAGGCACAGAAAGTTATTTAAGATCTAACACAATACAATGCTAAATTTAAGACAATAGATAATAAACAGTCACAGTCATGTGATCAGGGGGCTGGAAGAAGGTTCCTAGATACAAGGTAATCACAAAGGTAAAAAGTACATTAATATAACTGTGTTGGTTATGCAAAACTGGGGAATGAGTAATAAAGGGATTATCTATCTTTTAAAACAATAACAATTCTATGGTTGACTGTCCCTTTAAGTGTAACTTCCCTTTCCCATAATCCCCAGTCATTCTCTTTGCCTCTGTCAATGGAGGTTGTGCGAAGTTGGTGTCTGAAGATTTTAATCCTTTTATGGGTACTTTATCCTGCAAGCAAGGATGGGGGTCTAGCTGTGTCCACGTCAATCTCTTCAGTAAGAGTAGTGGTGGCTTGTAAGCAGTTAAAAGGCGGCAAGGTAGTCCTTGCTTTTATTTTAACAATTTGCTTCCCCTTTGAAATAAGCCAGAGTTGGTTACTCTGTTCTTTATTTTCCTACAGGTCCATCACAGGGAGTAAAGTACCTGCCACACCTAAGGAGCAGCCTGTCCTGCTGAATATAAGTTAAGTTATTTGACCTTCTTGGTACTAGAGGACAGTGCACTTAAGAATTTAATCCTCATGTATATCCTTTGGGGACATATTAATCCTTTCATCTTAAGGATTCATATTATGGACAGATGTGTTTGCACTTTTTATGGGAAATGAAGGAAAAACCAGCAGTGTTTATGTGGGACACAGTATGAGAGAGAAACTGGGCTAGGGCTTCAGAGGAAAGGGATTTCCTTTATTGTATGCACATTTGACTGTTGTTAAAGGGACACTGAACCTATTTTTTTTCTTTCATGATTCAGATAGAGCATGCAAGTTTAAAGGGACAGTCGAGTCCAAAAAAAACTTATTTTTCAAATAGGGCATGTCATTTTAAACAACTTTCCAATTTACATTTATCAACAATTTTGTTTTGTTCTCTAGGTATTCTAGTTGAGAGCAAACCTAGGAAGGCTCATATGATAATTTCTAAACCCTTGAAGGCCGCCTCTAATCACATGCTTTTGTATTTGCTTTTCACAACAGGGGAGAATAGTTCAGGTAAACCATATAGATAACATTGTGATCATGCCCGTGGCTAGTGGCAGACACTGCACTAATTGGCTAAAATGCAAGTCAATAGATAATAACTAAAAGTCATGTGATTAGGGGCGGTCAGAAGATGCTTAGATACAAGATAGTCACAGCAGTAAAAAGTGTATTAATATAACCGTGTTGGTTATGCAAAACTGGGGAATGGGTAATAAAGGGATTATCTATCTTTTTAAACAACAAAAATGCTGGTGTTGACTGTCCCTTTAAGCAACTTTCTAATTTACTCCTATTATCAAATTTTCTTCGTTCTCTTGCTATCTTTATTTGAAAAAGAAGGCATCTAAGCTAAGGAGCCAGCACATTTTTGGTTCAGACCATGACAGCACTTTTTTATTGGTGCTGTCCAATCAGCAAGGACAACCCAGGTTCTTCACAAAAAATGGGCCGGCATCTAAACTTACATTCTTGCTTTTCAATTAAACATACCAAGAGAATGAAGAAAATGTGATAATAGGAGTAAATTAGAAAGTTGCTTAAAATTGCATGTTCTATCTGAATCACGAAAGAAAAAATTTGGGTTCAGTGTCCCTTTAATTTTAACTTGTGCCTAATAGAGAGGAGTTTAATAGTGATATTGATTGGGCCAACATTCTGGGTTTCCTAGAAATAACCGAGGAGTTCAGAGGACTGTTGAGAGATCTGCTTTGCTCAGCTGTTCCTCATAGCGTTTTTCTTATGTTCATGCACTTTATCTGTCCAGTAGGAGGTTATGTGATATTTCTAAGGAAACTTTTGAGAGTATTTCTGACTTTACTATTTTTGACCTGTTATACAACTCAAAGTATTTATACTTTGAGTTGTATAACAGGTCAAAAATAGTAAAGTCAGAAATACTCTCAAAAGTTTCCTGTTTAATAACCTTATATTTTTATTTGGCTTGGAGTTTATTCTGTAATCAATGGACCCAGAATTAGAACAGTCCATGCCTGTGGATAAATGCCTCCTATGTTTAGAGTCTCAGATTCTTACTAATGCAGTTTTGTTTCTCTTGCTTAGCGAAGACTTTAAAATTTAAAGACAAATTAATCCCTTCTGAGCCTAATGTCTCTAAGGATGATGCTGTGAGTGACATGCCTCAGCTTTCTCCTCAAACGTCCCAAGCTTTAATGGTTTCTCATACTGTGCCTTCTGTGTTCTCTCATCGACCTGGGGGTGTTGTTTTACCTAGGGATTTTGCTATGCAGATTTCTCCTGCAGTAACTGTGGCTTTGTCAGCTTTCCCTTCATCAGGGACACGTAAGAGAAAATTTAACATGTGCCTGATACTAAAGCTTCTGATTCTAGGACTGCATTAGCTAATCTTTCTCAGATGTCTGATGAGAATACTTCAGTAGCTTCTGAAGTTGAGATCTCAGACTCTAACACTCTCCGGGAGGGAAGCAGATTTCCGGAGCAGACAGACTTTTCATCCCCGGAGTGGGAATTCTCTCCGGAGGTGTCCTCCAAATTAACCCTTAAATGAGGAGGGGGTTGGATCTGATGGCAAAATGCCAAGCTTCCAAGGTACGGTTCAAGGTCAAGAAATACACAGGCCACTCTGATGGATGCTCTGGTGGTCCTTTGGGTTTTCAGGCTGGCTTACCTATCCCTCCGTCTGTTCTTCTTCTACAAGTTATTACCCGTATCAAACAGGAGAGAGCGTCAGTGATGTTGTCCTTTCTCCAGGAAGCCTGGAAAAGGGTTTGTCAGACAGTATCCTGAAGGGTCAGATTTCTAAATTATCTATTTTGTTACAGAAGCGTCTGGCGGACGTGCCAGATGTGCAATCTTTTTGTCAGGCCTTGGTCAGAATTAGGCCTGTGTTTAAGTCTGTTGCTCCTCCTTGAAGCCTTAACCTTGTTCTTAAAGGTTTACAGCAGGCTCTGGTAAGCTTTGTTTCTTATTATCTCTTCTGCTTGGAGAGTTTCTGTGATTCACCTTATCTTTCAAGATAAGGTGGTTCTTCCTAATAAGTTAGGTTTCCTTCCTAAAGTTGTTTCAGATAGAAGTATTAATCAGGAAATTGTTGTTCCTTCTCGATGTCCTTGTCTTTCTTTTTATAAGGAATGTATGTTGCACAACTTGGATGTTGTGCGTGCTCTTAAATTCTATCTACAGGCGTCTAAGTATTTTTGCCAGTCCTCTGACCTGTTTGTTTCTCTTTGAAATGAAAAGGCCAGAAAGCTTCTGTTACTTCTCTTTCTCTCTGGTTGAGAAGTATATTTTGTTTGGTTTATGAGACTGCTGGACAGCACTCTCCTGAGAGAATCACGCTCATTCTACTAGAGATTTCTCCTACATTGGTGTGTCCTGTCCACGGCTTCATCCTTACTTGTGGGAATATTCTATTCCCTAACAGGAAATGGCAAAGAGAGCACAGCAAAAGCTGCCCATATAGCCCCCCCTCTGGCTCCGCCCCCCAGTCATTCTCTTTGCCGCTCTGAACAAGTAGCATCTCCACGGGGATGGTAAAGAGTATGTGGTGTTAATTGTAGTTTTTATTTCTTCTATCAAGAGTTTCTTATTTTAAAATAGTGCCGGTTTGTACTATTTACTCTACAACAGAAAGTGATGAAGAGTTCTGTTTAAAGAGGAGTATGATTTTAGCAGCAGTAATTAAAATCAATTGCTGTTCCCACGCAGGACTGTTGAGCCCAGAGAACTTCAGTTGGGGGGAACAGTTTGCAGACTTTTCTGCTCAAGGTATGACTAGTCCATTTTCTAACAAGACATAGTAATGCTAGAAGACTGTCATTTTCCCTTTTTGGGATCGGTAAGCCATTTTCTTAGACTCATAACAGAATGAAGGCTTATTAATGGGCTATATACTGGTTGACACTATTGTGGGCTAAATCGATTGATTTATACAATATTTATTTGTCTTTTGGAGTGTTTTGGAACTTGAAAAACACTTTGGGAACGTTTTTTAATCGCCTGGCAGTCGTTTAGACACCTATTCTAGTCAGGAAGGGCCTTTCACTCTGGTATGCAGAGGGAGGAGGCCTCATTTTCGCGCCTTAATTGCGCAGTTACTTCTGGAAGCAGTGCATGCAGCTTCATGTGAGAGGGTCCTGTAGCCATAAAAAACGATTCTGGAAGGCTTATTTCTGTGGCGAATATCCCCTAAGGAATACTTTCAAAGCATTAAGACACTAGGGTGCAAATTTGGTAAGGATCGGATATTTCCTTCATAGTTTTTCACACAGTCAGAAATAAAGTGTGCTCTGTTTAACATTTAAAGAGACAGTAACGGTTTTGTTTAAAAACGGTTTTATTGCATTAATAGCCTGTATAAGCCTGTCTAACATGTCTGTACCTTCAGATAGAACATGTTCTGTATGTATGGAGGCCAAGGTGGTCCCCCCTTTAAATGTATGTGAAAATTGTGCCATGGCGTCCAAACAAAGTAAGTACAGTTCTGTCACATTTAATAAGGTTGCCCAAGATTATTCCTCAAGTGAAGGTAGTGGGGATAGTTCATCATCCTCTCCTTCTGTGTCAACACCAGTTATGCCCGCGCAGGCGACACCTAGTACATCTAGCGCGCCAATGCTTGTTACTATGCAACAATTAACGTCAGTAATGGATAATTCTATAGCTAATATTGTATCCAAAATGCCAGCATTTCAAAGAAAGCGTGATTGTGCAAAATGGACAAATTCCTAGAGGTCCCTGTGCACGCTGATGCCTTTCCGATACCCAAAAGGGTGGCGGACATAGTGACTAAGGAGTGGGAGAAACCAGGTATACCTTTTGTCCCACCTCCTATATTCAAGAAAATGTTCCCCATTGTCGACCCCAGGAGGGACGCATGGCAAACGGTTCCTAAGGTTGAGGGGGCAGTTTCTACGTTGGCCAAACGCACAACTATTCCCATTGAGGACAGTTGTGCTTTCAAAGATCCTATGGATAAAAAATTGGAAGGATTGCTTAAAAAGATATTTGTTCAGCAAGGTTTCCTCCTCCAACCAATTTCGTGCATTATTCCTGTCACAACGGCGGCGTCTTTTTGGTTCGAAGAACTAGAAAATTCGCTCAATAAGGAGACTCCGTATGAGGAAGTCATGGACAGAATTCACTCACTAAAGTTGGCTAATTCCTTTACTTTAGATGCCGCTTTGCAATTGGCGAAATTAGCGGCGAAAAATTCAGGTTTTGCAATTGTGGCGCGCAGAGCGCTCTGGCTAAAATCTTGGTCGGCGGATGTGTCTTCCAAGACAAAATTGCTTGATATTCCTTTCAAAGGTAAGACCCTTTTTGGGCCAGAATTGAAGGAGATTATTTCAGACATCACTGGGGGAAAGGGCCATGCCCTCCCACAGGATAGGCCTTTCAAGGCTAAGAACAAATCTAATTTCTTTCATGTAATTAGCAAGAGTCCATGAGCTAGTGACGTATGGGATATACATTCCTACCAGGAGGGGCAAAGTTTCCCAAACCTTAAAATGCCTATAAATACACCCCTCACCACACCCACAATTCAGTTTTACAAACTTTGCCTCCTATGGAGGTGGTGAAGTAAGTTTGTGCTAGATTCTACGTTGATATGCGCTCCGCAGCAAGTTGGGGCCCGGTTTTCCTCTCAGCGTGCAGTGAATGTCAGAGGGATGTGAGGAGAGTATTGCCTATTTGAATTCAATGATCTCCTTCTACGGGGTCTATTTCATAGGTTCTCTGTTATCGGTCGTGGAGATTCATCTCTTACCTCCCTTTTCAGATCGACGATATACTCTTATATATATATATATATACCATTACCTCTGCTGATTTTCGTTTCAGTACTGGTTTGGCTTTCTACAAACATGTAGATGAGTGTCCTGGGGTAAGTAAGTCTTATTTTCTGTGACACTCTAAGCTATGGTTGGGCACTTTTTTATAAAGTTCTAAATATATGTATTCAAACATTTATTTGCCTTGACTCAGGATGTTCAACATTCCTTATTTTCAGACAGTCAGTTTCATATTTGGGATAATGCATTTGAACCAATAATTTTTTCTTACCTTAAAAAATTTGACTTTTTCCCTGTGGGCTGTTAGGCTCGCAGGGGCTGAAAATGCTTCATTTTATTGCGTCATTCTTGGCGCAGACTTTTTTGGCGCAAAAAATCTTTTCTGTTTCCGGCGTCATACGTGTCGCCGGAAGTTGCGTCATTTTTTTTACGTTCTTTTGCGCCAAAAATGTCGGCGTTCCGGATGTGGCGTCATTTTTGGCGCCAAAAGCATTTAGGCGCCAAGTAATGTGGGCGTCTTATTTGGCGCTAAAAAAATATGGGCGTCGCTTTTGTCTCCACATTATTTAAGTCTCATTATTTATTGCTTCTGGTTGCTAGAAGCTTGTTCACTGGCATTTTTTTCCCATTCCTGAAACTGTCATTTAAGGAATTTGATCAATTTTGCTTTATATGTTGTTTTTTTCTTTTACATATTGCAAGATGTTCCACGTTGCAACTGAGTCAGAAGATACTTCAGGAAAATTACTGCCCGGTGCTGGAGCTACCAAGCTAAGTGTATCTGCTATACATTTTTGGTATCTGTTTCTCCAGCTGTTGTTTGTATTGCATGTCATGACAAACTTATTAATGCAGATAAAATTTCCTTTAGTACTGTTACATTACCTGTTGCTGTTCCGTCAACATCTAATTTTCAGAGTGTTCCTGATAACATAAGAGATTTTATTTTTTAAATCCATTAAGAAGGCTATGTCTGTTATTTCTCCTTCTAGTTTACATAAAAGTCTTTTAAAACTTCTCTTTTTTCAGATGAATTTTTAAATGAACATCATCATTCTGATACTGATAATGGTTCTTCTGGTTCAGAGGTTTCTGTCTCAGAGGTTGATGCTGATAAATCTTTGTATTTGTTCAAGATGGAATTTATTCGTTCTTTATTTTAAGAAGTATTAATTGCATTAGAAATAGAGGATTCTGGTCCTCTTGATACTAAATCTAAACGTTTAAATAAGGTTTTTAAATCTCCTGTAGTTATTCCAGAAGTGTTTAATCTCCCTGATGCTATTTCTGAAGTAATTTCCAGGGAATGGAATAATTTGGGTAATTCTTTTACTCCTTCTAAACGTTTAAGCAATTATATCCTGTGCCATCTGACAGATTAGAGTTTTTTGGGACAAAATCCCTAAGGTTATGGGGTTGTCTCTACTCCTGCTAAATGTACTACTATTCCTACGGCAGATAGTACTTCATTTAAGGATCCTTTAGATAGGAAAATTGAATCCTTTTCTAAGAAAAGCTTACTTATGGTAATCTTCTTAGACCTGCTATATTTTTAGTGGATGTTGCTGCAGCTTCAACTTTTTGGTTAAGAAGCTTTAGCGCAACAAGTCACAGATCATAATTTTATAGCATTATTATTATTCTATAACATGCTAATAATTTTATTGGTGATACCATCTTTTGATGTCATTAGAGTTGATGTCAGGTATATGTCTCTAGCTATTTTAGCTAGAAAAGCTTTATGGATTAAACTTGGAATGCTGATATGTCTTCTAAGTCAACTTTGCTTTCCCTTTCTTTCCAGGGTAATAAATTATTATCTCAACTGTTAGGAGCGGTATCAGTTTGGAAACTATTTCCAGTTTGGAATATATCCAAGCCTTATAGAAACCTATAGCCAGCTCCTAAGTACCCATGTAGGTGCGGCCCTTATTCAAGCTCAGCTGGTATGGGGCAGATTACGTTTTCTTCAAAGAAATTTGGATCAATTCCGTTCTCAATCTCTGGTTTCAGAACATTGTTTCAGAAAGGTACAGAATTGGCTTCAAGTTAAGGCCTCCTGCTAAGAGATTTTTTTCTTTCCCGTGTCCCAGTTAACACAGCAAAGGCTCAGCATTTCTGAAATGTGTTTCAGATCTAGAGTTGGCTGGAGTAATTATGCCAGTTCCAGTTCTGGAACAGGGGCTGGGGTTTTATTTTATCTCTTCATTGTACCAAAGAAGGTCAATTCCTTCAGACCAGTTCCGGATCTATCAATATTGAATCGTTATGTAAGGATACCAACATTCAGGATGGTTACTGTAGGACTATCCTGCCTTTTGTTTAGCAAGGGCATTATATGTCTACAGTAGATTTACAGGATGTGTATCTGCATATTCCGATTCATCCAGATCACTTTTAGTGTCTGAGATTCTCTTTTTAGACAAGCATTACCAGTTTTGTGGCTCTACCGTTTGGCCTAGCCTCAGTTCCAAGAATTTTTTTCAAAGGTTCTCGGTGCCCTTCTTTCTGTAATCAGAGAACAGGGTTTTGGTATTTCCTTATTTGGACGATATCTTGGTACTTGCTCAGTCTTCTCATTTTCGAAGAATCTCATACGAATCGACTTGTGTTGTTTCTTCAAGTTCATGGTTGGAGGATCAATTTACCATTCAGTTCATTGATTCCTCAGACAAGGGTAACCTTTTTAGGTTTCTAGATAGATTCAGTGTCTATGACTCTGTCCTTGTCAGACAAGAGAAGTTTAACATTGATATCAGCTTGTCAAAACCTTCAGTCACAATCATTCCCTTTGGTAGCCTTATGCATGGAAATTTTAGGTCTTAGGACTGCCGCATCAGATGCGATCTCCTTTGCTTGTTTTCACATGCGACCTCTTCAGCTCTGTATGCTGAACCAATGGTGCAGGGATTACTCAAAGATATCTCAATTAATATCTTTAAACCGATTATACAACACTCTCTGACATGGTGGACAGATCACCATCGTTTAGTTCAGGGGGCTTCTTTGTTCTTCCGACCTGGACTATGATCTCAACAGATGCAAGTCTTACAGGTTGGGGAGCTGTGTGGGGGTATCTGACAGCACAAGGGGTTTGGGAATCTCAGGAGGTGAGATTTCCGATCAATATTTTGGAACTCTGTGCAATTTTCAGAGCTCTTCAGTCTTGGTCTCTTCTGAAGAGAGAGTTGTTCATTTGTTTTCAGATAGACAATGTCACAACTGTGGCATACATCAATCATCAAGGAGGGACTCACAGTCCTCTGGCTATGAAAGAAGTATCTCAAATTTTGGTTTGGGCGGAATCCAGCTCCTGTCTAATCTCTGCGGTTCATATCCCAGGTATGGACAATTGGAAAGCGTATTATCTCAGTCGCCAAACGTTGCACCTGGGCGAATGGTCTCTTCACCCAGAGGTATTTCCTCAGATTGTTCAAATGTGGGAACTCCCAGAAATAGATCTGATGGCTTCTCATCTAAACAAGAAACTTCCCTGGTATCTGTCCGGATCCCGGGATCCTCGGGCGGAGGCAGTGGATGCATTATCTCTTCCTTACAAGTGTCATCCTGCCTATATCTTTCCGCCTCTAGTTCTTCTTCCAAGGGTATTTTCCAATGTTCTAAAGGAATGCTCGTTTGTCCTGCTGGTAGCTCCAGCATGGTCTCACAGGTTTTGGTATGCGGATCTTGTCCGGATGGCCTCTTGCCAGCTGTGGACTCTTCCGTTAAGACCAGTCTTTCTGTCTCAAGGTTCTTTTTTCCATCAGGATCTCATTACCTTAATTTTAAGGTATGGAGTTTGAACGCTTGATTCTTGGTCAAAGAGGTTTCTCTGACTCTGTGATTGATACTATGTGACAGGCTCGTAAATCTGTATCTAGAGAGATATATTATAGAGTCTGGAAGACTTATATTTCTTAGTGTCTTTCTCATCTTTTTTCTTGGCATTCTTTTTGAATACCGAGAATTTTACAGTTTCTTCAGGATGGTTTAGATAAAGGTTTGTCCGCAAGTTCCTTGAAAGACAAATCTCTGCTCTTTCTGTTCTTTTTCACAGAAGGATTGCTAATCTTCCTGATATTCATTGTTTTGTACAACCTTTGGTTCGTATAAAACCTGTCATTAAGTCTATTTCTCCTCCTTGGAGTTTGAATTTGGTTCTGGGGGCTCTTCAAGCTCCTCCTTTTGAACCCATGCATTCTTTGGTCGTTATATTACTTTCTTGAAAAGTTTTGTTTCTTTGGCCATCTCTTCTGGCAGAAGAGTCTCTGAATTATCTACTCTTTTTTGTGAGTCTCCTTTTCTGATTTTGCATCAGGATAAGGCGGTGCTGCGAACTTCTTTTGAATTTTTTACCTAAGGTTGTGAATTCTAACAACATTAGTAGAGAAATTGTGGTTCCTTCATTATGTCCTAATCCTATGAATTCTAAGGAGAAATCATTGCTTTCTTTGGATGCTGTTAGAGCTTTGTAATATTATGTTGAAGCTACTAAGTCTTTCCGAAAGACTTCTAGTCTATTTGTCATCTTTTCCGGTTCTAGAAAAGGCCTGAAAGCTTCTGCCATTTCTTTGGCATCTTGGTTGAAATCTTTATTTCATCATGCCTCTATTGAGTCGGGTAACACTCCGCCTCAAAGGATTACAGTTAATTCTACTAGGTCAGTTTCTACTTCCTGGGCGTTTAGGAATGAAGCTTCGGTTGATCAGATTTGCAAAGCAGCAACTTGGTCCTCTTTGCATACTTTTACTAAATTCTACCATTTTGATGTGTTTTCTTCTTCTGAAGCAGTTTTTGGTAGAAACGTTTTTCAGGCAGTGGTTTCAGTTTGAATCTTCTGCTTATGTTTTTTCATTAACATTTTATTCTGGGTGTGGATTATTTTCAGCAGGAATTGGCTGTCTTTATTTTATCCCTCCCTCTCTAGTGACTCTTGCGTTGAAAGATCCACATCTTGGGTAATCATTATCCCATACGTCACTAGCTCATGGACTCTTGCTAATTACATGAAAGAAAAGATAATTTATGTAAGAACTTACCTGATAAATTCATTTCTTTCATATTAGCAAGAGTCCATGAGGCCCGCCCTTTTTTGTGGTGGTTTTGATTTTTTTGTTTAAAGCACAATTATTCCAATTCCTTATTTTATATGCTTTCGCACTTTTTTGTTATCACCCCACTTCTTGGCTATTCGTTAAACTGAATTGTGGGTGTGGTGAGGGGTGTATTTATAGGCATTTTAAGGTTTGGGAAACTTTGCCCCTCCTGGTAGGAATGTATATCCCATACGTCACTAGCTCATGGACTCTTGCTAATATGAAAGAAATGAATTTATCAGGTAAGTTCTTACATAAATTATGTTTTTCGTTCCTTTCGCAACTTCAGGAACGGACCGTCTCCTAATTCTGCAGCCTCTAGACAAGAGGGTAATGCTTCCCAGGCTAAGCCAGCATGGAAACCAATGCAAGGCTGGAACAAGGGTAAACAGGCCAAGAAGCCTGCTGCTGCTACCAAGACAGCATGAAGGGATAGCCCCAGATCCGGGACCGGATCTAGTAGGGGGCAGACTTTCTCTCTTTGCTCAGGCTTGGGCAAGAGATGTTCAGGATCCCTGGGCACTAGAAATAGTCTCTCAGGGTTATCTTCTAGAATTCAAGGAACTTCCTCCAAGGGGAAGGTTCCACATGTCTCGCTTATCTTCAGACCAGATAAAGAGACAGGCATTCTTACATTGCGTAGGAGATCTATTAAAGATGGGAGTGATACACCCAGTTCCAACAGTGGAACACGGTCAGGGGTTTTACTCAAACCTGTTTGTAGTTCCCAAAAAAGAGGGAACTTTCAGACCAATTCTGGATTTAAAAATACTAAACAAATTCCTCAGAGTTCCATCGTTCAAAATGGAAACCATTCGAACAATTTTACCAACAATCCAGGAGGGTCAATATATGACTACAGTGGATTTAAAGGATGCGTACCTACATATTCCTATCCACAAAGATCATCAGTTCCTAAGGTTCGCCTTTCTGGACAAACATTACCAGTTCGTGGCTCTTCCGTTCGGTTTAGCCACTGCTCCCAGAATTTTCACAAAGGTGCTAGGGTCCCTTCTAGTGGTTCTAAGACAGAGGGGCATTGCAGTGGCACCTTACCTAGACGACATCCTAATCCAAGTGTCGTCCCTTTCCAGATCAAGGGCTCATACAGACATTGTATTAGCTTTTCTCAGGTCTCATGGGTGGAAGGTGAACGTGGAAAAGAGTTCCCTGTCCCCGTCTACAAGAGTTCCCTTCTGGGAACAATAATAGATTCTGTAGAAATTAAGATTTTTCTGACGGAGGTCAGAAAATTAAAGCTTCTAAATGCTTGTCAGGTTCTTCAGTCTATTCCTCAGCCTTCCATAGCTCAGTGCATGGAAGTAATAGGTCTAATGGTTGCAGCAATGGACGTGGTTCCTTTTGCTCGAATTCATCTAAGACCATTGCAACTGTGCATGCTCAGACAGTGGAATGGGGATTATGCAGACTTGTCTCCCCAGATTCAAGTAGACCAGTTAACCAGAGACTCACTCCATTGGTGGTTGACTCAGGATCACCTGTCTCAGGGAATGAGTTTCCGCAGACCAGAGTGGGTCATTGTCACGACCGACGCCAGTCTATTAGGCTGGGGCGCGGTCTGGGACTCCCTGAAAGCTCAGGGTCTATGGTCTCGGGAAGAGTCTCTTCTCCCGATAAACATCCTGGAACTGAGAGCGATATTCAATGCGCTCCGGGCTTGGCCTCAACTAGCGAAGGCCGGATTCATAAGATTTCAGTCGGACAACATGACTGTAGCTTACATCAACCATCAGGGAGGAACAAAGAGTTCCTTGGCGATGAGAGAGGTATCCAAGATCATCAAATGGGCGGAGGATCACTCCTGCCATCTATCTGCAATTCACATCCCAGGAGTAGACAACTGGGAGGCGGATTATTTGAGTCGTCAGACTTTCCATCCGGGGGAGTGGGAACTCCACCCGGAGTTCTTCGCCCAGTTAACTCAATTATGGGGCATTCCAGACATGGATCTGATGGCGTCTCGTCAGAACTTCAAGGTTCCTCGCTACGGGTCCAGATCCAGGGATCCCAAGGCGACACTAGTAAATGCATTAGTGGCACCTTGGTCGTTCAACCTAGCTTATGTGTTTCCACCGTTTCCTCTCCTTCCCAGGCTCGTAGCCAGGATCAAACAGGAGAAGGCCTCGGTGATTTTGATAGCTCCTGCGTGGCCACGCAGGTCTTGGTATGCAGACCTGGTGAATGTCATCGGCTCCACCATGGAAGCTACCTTTGAGACAGGATCTTCTAGTACAAGGTCCATTCGAACATCCAAATCTAGTCTCTCTTCAGCTGACTGCTTGGAAATTGAACGCTTGATTTTATCTAAGCGTGGGTTTTCAGATTCAGTTATAGATACTCTGGTCCAAGCCAGAAAACCTGTGACTAGGAAAATTTACCATAAAATATGGAAAAAATATATCTGTTGGTGTGAATCCAAGGGATTCTCTTGGAGTAAAATTAAAATTCCTAAGATTCTTTCCTTTCTCCAAGAGGGTTTGGATAAAGGGTTGTCCGCAAGTTCTCTAAAAGGACAGATATCTGCTTTGTCTGTTTTGTTACACAGACGCCTGGCAGCAATGCCAGATGTACAAGCTTTTGTACAGGCCTTAGTCAGAATCAAGCCTGTTTACAGACCCATGACTCCTCCATGGAGTCTAAATTTATTTCTTTCAGTTCTTCAAGGGGTTCCGTTTGAACCTTTACATTCCATAGATATTAAGTTACTATCTTGGAAAGTTCTGTTTTTGGTTGCTATTTCTTCTGCTAGAAGAGTTTCTGAATTGTCTGCTTTGCAGTGTGATCCACATTATCTGGTATTCCATGCAGATAAGGTTGTTTTGCGTACCAAACCTGGTTTTCTTCCAAAAGTGGTTTCCAACAGGAATATTAACCAGGAAATAGTTGTTCCTTCTCTGTGTCCGAAGCCAGTTTCGAAGAAGGAACGTTTGTTACACAATTTAGATGTGGTCCGTGCTTTAAAATTCTATTTAGATGCAACAAAGGATTTCAGACAGACTTCATCTTTGTTTGTCGTTTATTCTGGAAAGAGGAGAGGGCAGAAAGCTACTGCTACCTCTCTTTCCTTTTGGCTGAAAAGCATCATCCGATTGGCTTATGAGACTGCAGGACGGCAGCCTCCTGAACGAATTACAGCTCATTCTACTAGAGCTGTGGCTTCCACATGGGCCTTCAAGAACGAGGCTTCTGTTGATCAGATATGTAAGGCAGCGACTTGGACTTCTCTGCACACTTTTGCCAAATTTTACAAATTCGATACTTATGCTTCTTCGGAGGCTATTTTTGGGAGAGAGGTTTTGCAAGCCGTGGTGCCTTCCGTTTAGGTAACCTGACTTGTTCCCTCCCTTCATCCGTGTCCTAAAGCTTTGGTATTGGTTCCCACAAGTAAGGATGAAGCCGTGGACCGGACACACCAATGTAGGAGAAAACAGAATTTATGCTTACCTGATAAATTTCTTTCTCCTACGGTGTGTCCGGTACACGGCCCGCCCTGGCTTTTTAGTCAGGTTTAAAAAAAATTCTTTCTATACACTACAGTCACCACGGCACCCTATGGTTTCTCCTTTTTCTCCTAACCGTCGGTCGAATGACTGGGGGGGGCGGAGCCAGAGGGGGGGCTATATGGGCAGCTTTTGCTGTGCTCTCTTTGCCATTTCCTGTTAGGGAAGAGAATATTCCCACAAGTAAGGATGAAGCAGTGGACCGGACACACCGTAGGAGAAAGAAATTTATCAGGTAAGCATAAATTCAGTTTTTTTCCTCCTCTTGGGCTTTCAAAAGTAAAGCTTCTGTGGAACAAATTTGCAAGGCTGCAACTTGGTCTTCTTTACATACTTTTCCAAATTTGATACTTTTGCCTCGGCTGAGGCTTCTTTTGGGAGAAAGGTTCTTCAAGGGGTGGTGCTTTCTGTTTAGGTCTGCCTGTCTTGTTCTCCCTCCCTGTTCATCTGTGTCCTCTAGGCTTGGGTATTGGTTCCCAACAGTAAGTGATGAAGCTGTGGACTCACCATATCTTAGGACAGAAAACAAAATTTATGCTTACCTGATAAATTTCTTTCCAGATATGGTGAGTCCACGGCCCAGCCCTTTATTTCAAGACTGTAATTTTCTTCTACAAGATACGACGAGTTCACGGATTTCATCCTTACTTGTGGGATTTTAACCTCCTGCTAACAGGAAGTGGCAAAGAGCACCACAGCAGAGCTGTATGTATAGCTCCTCCCTTCCCTCCACCCCCAGTCATTCTTTTGCCTGTGTTAGTAATAGGAAGAGGTAAAGTGAGGTGTTAGTTTTAGATTCTTCAATCAAGAAGTTTTTTATTTTAAATGGTACCGGTGAGTACTATTCTCAGGGAGATATGGAAGAAGATTTCTGCCCTGAGGTTGATGATCTTAGCAAATGTAACTAAGATCCATGTTGGTTCCCACAGAGCTTCTGAAGGTAGTACAGGAGAAATCTTCAGTGTGGAGAACGGTTGCATGCTACAAGCAGCATTGAGGTATATTCAGTCTTATTTCTGAGGAGACTTGGTATATCAGAACTGGCTGACATTTTTTTTCCCTGAAAGGGAAGGGGTAAGCAGTAGACCTGTACACAAAGGGTATTACTGATGATCCTGTGTTTATTTCTTTAATCATAGTACTGGCTAATATGAATGACGTCCATGATGGGCGGGGCCTATTTTCGCACGCTCAGAGGCGCAGTTTACTCTGACTGAGAAGGTAGCAGGCATTAGCTCCGGTTGGGCTTAAACATGTGTTCTGTTAACTGGATCGTTGTCGATTCATTTTGCAGTACCCTGGATAAATGTCTTTTAGAGGTTAAATTCACCCTTTGCTCTTAGGGTGCAATCATTGTTGGCACAATTGAATATGTGTATTTAATTATATTGCGTTATTTAACGTTTTTAGGCAATTTAGGAAAAATTGTGCGCTTTTTTTATTTCTTAAAGGCGCAGTACACATTTTTCGAAAAATTGTTTAAATCAATAAATAAAGTGTTTAACGACTATTGTGTTTATTGCTAGTCTGTTCAACATATCTAACATTGAGGATACTAATTGCTCTATGTGTTTAGAAGCCATTGTGGAACCCCCTCTTACTTGGTGTACCTCTTGTACTGAAAGAGCCTTACAATGTAAAAAGCATATTTTAGGTAAAGAAAGTGTGCCTAAGGATGATTCTCAGTCTGAAGAGAATCGGGATATGCCATCCAATTCTCCCCAAGTGTCACAACCTTTAACAGCCACACAAGCGACGCCAAGTACCTCTAGTGCGTCTCATTCTTTTACTCTGCAGGAGATGGCTGCAGTTATGTCAACTACCCTTACAGAGGTATTATCTAAATTAAAAAATCTCCTGCAACTGAAACGTTTTTTCACTGTAAGAGCAATAAAATTGTGGAACTCATTACCAAAGGAGGTAGTGAATGCCAATACCCTAGATACATTTAAAAATTATTTGGATACATTTCTGTCTATAAACAAAATTCATGGATATGATTGCTAGTTTTAAATGGGTCACCTTTTAGTGGGATTATTTAAGCTTAACTGGAGCTTTTTGTATATATTTTAGATTTGTATAGGTTGAACTCGATGGACTTCGATCTTTATTCAAGCTCATCTACTATGTTACTATGTTATGTTACCAGTGTTACAGGGTAAACGCAGTAGGTCAGGTATTAATGTGAATACAGAATCCTCTGATGCTTTATTGGCTATTTCCGACGTACCCTCACAGGGCTCTGAGTTGGGGGTCAGGGAATTGATTCGGACGTCATGTCCTTCAAATTTAAGCTTGAACACCTCCGCTTGTTACTTCGGGAGGTTTTAGCGACTCTGGATGATTGTGACCCTATTGTGATACCACCAGAGAAATTGTGTAAGATGGGCAAATATCTAGAGGTACCTACTTACACTGATGTTTTTTCGGTTCCTAAAAGAATTTCGGAAATTATAAAAAAGGAATGGGATAGACCAGGTATATACCGTTCTCTCCTCCTCCTAATTTTAAGAAAATGTATCCCATATCAGACACCATTCGGGACTCTTGGCAGTCGGTCCCTAAGGTGGAGGGAGCTATATCTACCCTGGCTAAGCGTACAACTATACCTATTGAGGACAGTTGTGCTTTCAAAGACCCTATGGATAAGAAGTTAGAGGGTCTTCTAAAGAAATTATTTATTCATCAGGGTTTTCTTTTACAACCTACAGCTTGCATTGTTCCAGAAGAGTCTCTGAAGGTTGAGACCCCATTAGAGGACATTTTGGATAGAATTAAGACTCTCAAGCTAGCTAATTCTTTTATTACAGATGCCGCTTTTCAAATTGCTAAATTAGTGGCGAAAAATGCAGGATTTGCCATTTTAGCGCGTAGAGCGTTATGGCTCAAATCGTGGTCTGCTGATGTGCCATCAAAATCTAAGCTTTTAGCTATTCCTTTCAAGGGTAAGACCCTATTCGGGCCTGAATTGAAGGAAATCATTTCTGTTATTACTGGAGGTAAAGGCCACGCCCTACCTCAGAATAAGTCTGTTTAGATGAGGGGTAAACAAAATAATTTTCGTTCCTTTCGAAATGTTAAAGGAGTACCCTCTGCTTCCTCTTCCTCCACAAAGCAGGAAGGGAATTTTGCTCAATCCAAGTCCATCTGGAGACCCAACCAGGCTTGGAATAAAGGTAAACAATCCAAGGATCCCGCTGCTGCTACAAAGACAGCATGAAGGGGCGGCCCCCGATCCAGGACCGGATCTAGTAGGGGGCAGACTTTCTTTCTTTGCTCAGGCTTGGGCAAGAGATGTTCAGGACCCCTGGGCATTGGAAATCGTGACCCACGGGTATCACCTGGAATTCAAGGATTTTCTCCCAAGAGGGAGATTTCATCTTTCACGATTGTCTGTAGACCAGATTAAAAGAGAGGCGTTCTTACGCATTGTAAAAGACCTCTCTACCATGGGAGTAATTTGTCCCGTTCCAAAACTGGAACAGGGGTGGGGGTTTTACTCGAATCTTTTTGTGGTTCCCAAAAAAGAGGGAACTTTCAGACTCATTTTAGATCTCAAGTGTCTAAACAAGTTTCTCAGAGTCCCATCCTTCAAGATGGACACTATACAAACTATTTTACCAATGGTCCAGGAGGGTCAATATATGACTACCGTGGACTTGAAGGAAGCATACCTTCATATCCCTATTCACAAGAATCATCATCAGTTCCTAAGGTTTGCCTTCCTGGACAAACATTTTCAGTTCGTGGCTCTTCCCTTTGGGTTGGCCACAGCACCCAGGATCTTCACAAAGGTTCTAGGGTCCCTTCTGGCGGTTCTCAGACCGCAGGGCATAACAGTGGCACCTTATCTGGACGATATTTTGATTCAGGCGTCAACTTATCTGACAAAATCTCACACGGACACAGTGTTGTCCTTCCTGAGAACTCACAGTTGGAAGGTGAACATAGAAGAGGTCACTAGTTCCACGGACAAGGGTTCCCTTCTTGGGAACTATGGTAGACTCGGTAGACATGAAAATATTTCTGACTGAGGTCAGAAAATCAAAGATTATAAATACTTGCCGAGCACTTCAGCCCATTCCTCGGACATCAGTGGCTCAGTGTATGGAGGTAATTGGATTAATGGTAGCGGCAATGGACATCATTCCGTTTGCTCGCTTTCATCTCAGACCACTGCAGCTGTGCATGCTCGGACAGTGGAATGGGGACTATGCAAATTTATCTCCTCAGATAAATCTGGATCAAGAGACCAGAGACTCTCTTCTTTGGTGGGTGTCGCTGGATCATCTGTCCCAGGGGACGTGTTTCCGCAGACCCTCGTGGGTGATAGTGACAACGGACGCCAGGGTGTTTGGACTCAGGTGGAGTCTCTACTTCCAATCAATATTCTGGAACTGAGAGCAATATTCAATGCGCTTCAGGCGTGGCCTCAGTTGGCTTCGGCCAGATTCATCAGATTCCAGTCGGACAATATCACGACTGTGGCTTATATCAATCATCAGGGGGGAACAAGGAGTTCCTTAGCGATGATAGAAGTATCCAAGATAATCCGATGGGCGGAGGCCCACTCTTGTTATCTGTCGGCAATCTACATCCCAGGAGTAGAGAACTGGGAAGCGGATTTTCTAATTCGTCAGATTGTTTATCCGGGGGAGTGGGAACTCCACCCGGAGGTGTTTGCCTCACTGATTTGCCAAATGGGCATACCGGAATTGGATTTGATGGCATCTCGACAGAATGCCAAGCTTCCACGATACGGATCCAGGTCGAACTGATAGATGCCTTGGCAGTGCCTTGGTCGTTCAGCCTTGCTTATGTGTTTCCACCGTTTCCTCTCCTTCCACGCGTGTTTGCTCGGATCAAACAGGAGAGAGCTTCGGTTATCCTGATCGCGCCTGCGTGGCCACACAGGACTTGGTATGCGGATTTAGTGGACATGTCCTTTCTGCCTCCGTGGAAACTTCCTTTGAGACAGGACCTTCTCATTCAAGGGCTTTTCCAACATCCAAATCTAAATTCTCTGCAGCGGACTGCTTGGAGATTGAACGCTTGATTTTATCTAAGCGGGGATTTTCAGATTTGGTCATCGATACTTTGATACAGGCACGTAAGCCTGTCACTAGAAAGATCTATCATAAGATATGGCGTAAATATCTTTATTGGTGTGAATCCAAGGGCTACTCATGGAGTAAAGTTAGGATTCCCAGGATTCTGTCTTTTCTCCAAGAAGGATTGGAGAAAGGGTTATCAGCAAGTTCCCTAAAGGGACAGATTTCTGCTTTGTCAATTTTGCTTCACAAACATTTGCCAGATATTCCAGATGTTCAATCTTTTTGTCAGGCTCTAACCAGAATTTAGCCTGTATTTAGACAAATTACTCCTCCCTGGAGTTTGAATTTAGTTCTTAGAGTTCTTCAAGGGGTTGAACCCATGCATTCCATAGATATTAAATTATCTTGGAAAGTTTTGTTTTTGGTTGCTATTTCTTCTGGTCGTAGAATTTCTGAGCTTTCAGCGTTACAATGTGATTCGCCTTATCTTATATTTCATTCTGATAAGGTGGTTTTGCATACCAAACCTGGATTTCTTCCTAAGGTTGTTTCAAATAAGAATATTAATCAGGAAATTGTTGTTCCTTCCTTGTGTCCTAATCCTTCTAAGAAGGAGCGTCTGTTACATAACCTGGACGTGGTCCGTGCCTTGAAGTTTTACTTACAGGCGACTAAGGATTTCCGTCAATCATCTTCATTATTCATTGTTTATTCTGGAAAGTGTAGGGGTCAGAAAGCTACGGCTACCTCTTTCTTTTTGGCTGAGGAGTATCATCCGCCTGGCATATGAGACTGCTGGACAGCAGCCTCCTGAAAGAATTACGGCTCATTCTACTAGGGCTGTGGCTTCCACATGGGCCTTTAAAAACAATGCTTCTGTTGAACAGATTTGTAAGGCTGCGACTTGGTCGTCTCTTCATACTTTTTCCAAATTTTCCAAATTTGATACTTTTGCTTCTTCTGAGGCTATTTTTGGGAGAAAGGTTCTTCAAGCAGTGGTGCCTTCCGTTTAGGTCTCTGTCTTGTCCCTCCCGTTTCATCCGTGTCCTATAGCTTTGGTATTGTATCCCACAAGTAAGGATGAAATCCGTGGACTCGTCGTATCTTGTAGAAGAAAAGGAAATTTATGCTTACCTGATTGATTTCTTCTACGATACGACGAGTCCACAGCCCTCCCTGTCATTTTAAGACAGATTATATAAAAAAAATTTACAACTTAAGTCACCTCTGCACCTTTAGCTTTTCCTTTCTCTTCCTTAACCTTCGGTCAAATGACTGGGGGTGCAGGGAAGGAAGAAGCTATATATACAGCTCTGCTGTGGTGCTCTTTGCCACTTCCTGTTAGCAGGAGGTTAATATCCCACAAGTAAGGATGAAATCCGTGGACTCGTCGTATCGTAGAAGAAATCAATTTATCAGGTAAGCATAAATTTCCTTTTGTACTAAACTTTATGCACTTCTACACCTTGTGTTACAACTTTTTTCTCCATTTCCCTTCGGTCGAATGACTGGGGGTTGTGGGGAGAAGAGTGATACTTAACAGCTTGGCTGTGGTGCCCTTTACCTCCTCCTGCTGGCCAGGAGTGATGTTCCCAACAGTAATTGATGAAGCCGTGGACTCACCATATCCGGAAAGAAACAAATTTATCATGTAAGCATAAATTTTGTTTTCTTTCCTAAGATATGGTGAGTCCATGGAATCATCAATTACTAGTGGGAATATCACTCCTGGCCAGCAGGAAGAGTGAAAGAGCACTACAGCAAAGATGCTATATATGTCACTTTCCTTACCCATAATCCCCAGTCATTCTCTTTGCCTGCGGTTTTTCTGTATTTCCACAGGTCCATCTAAGGGATGGCATCCTCTCAAACCAGGTGAGCTGTCCTACTGCTGGACAGATAAATATTAAGTTAAGTGCCAGTTTTATTTTTCTGTGTAAGCAGGGAAAAATGTGGCACTTATTCAGCTGAAACGCTGCAGGGGGACATTTTTTATTATTTCTGTCAGGGTGCAGGTTTTTATGGCACTTTTTGCAGGCACTGTTAGTGTGAGAAGTTATTTATTTTATGATGGCTCAGTGAGGATCCGTTTTTAGTAACGGATTATGTACTTTTATTGGGGGTTTTATGGTTTGTTTTTAAGCCTGTTATTTTTTTAAGAAAGTTGTTTTTTTTTTTTAAAAATGGCTTTTGTCAGCTGTAGGACCCCACCCCTTTTAGGGGGGTTCTGAGTCTTTGATGTCACAGCTTTTTTTGACGCTTTTCTTCACTTCCTGTACAGTGAGGTGCGCATATTTCAGATGACTCTTGTTGAGAAGGCTTCTTGCTGTTTTTGCTTCTCTGGAATCCAGATTGTAAAAGGGATAGTTTTCTTTTGCAAGATGTACCGAGTCCACGGATTCATCCTAACTTGTGGGATATTGTCCTTCCTGACGGGAAGTAGCAAAGAGAGCACCACAGCAGAGCTGTCTATATAGCACCCCCCCTTAACTCCACCCCCCAGTCATTCACTTTGCTGGCTCTAAGCAGGAAGGGTAAAGAGAAGAGGTGTTAAACTGTTAGTTTTATTTTATCTTCAATCAAGTGTTTGTTATTTTTAAATGGTACAGGTGTTGTACTATTTACTCTCAGGCAGGACATAGATTAAGATTTCTGCCTGGAGGATGATGATCTTAGCATTTGTAACTAAGGTCCACTGCTGTTCCCACAGAAGCTGAGGAGTACAGGAAAACTTCAGTGTGAGGAACGGTTTCTTGCTATACAGCAATGAGGTATGTTCAGTCATATTTTCTGCAGAGACTGTGTTAACTCAGAAAGGCTGACAGTGTCCCCATTAGGGGAAGGGTAAGCAGTAATCCTAGTGTTATCAGAGGTTTTTACTAGCTTGCATAAAGGGTTAATTTTTTGTGGGCACTCAGTTTATGTGAATTTGGGACAAACGTTTTTGTGTCTGGGAGTAACGTTTTCTGTTTTATGGGACATTTGCTTGAGGGTTCTTTGGAGTTGTTTATAACCCACATGGCTTTCAGGCAGGGTTTGTTAGTTTTGTGTAGGCCCCAGCAACATCGAGTGAGGTGGGCGGGGCCTACATTTACAAGCAATAAGCAACTTCTCCTGAGGTCCTGTTAGTCTTCTGAGGGACTAATTGAAGCTTTAAACCCCATATTATCGCTTCCTAAGGGCAGGTAGGGCCACAGCAGAGCTGTGGCAAGGTGCTTTAGGGGGTTTTAACCGGTTTTAGACAATTATCAATCCTTTTTTTTCATTTGGGAGTCTATTGCTTTTTTACTTGTGGTGCAATCTTTCTAAAGCTTAGTGGGTACACTGTTAAAATTTCTGAATTTTTGAAGCAATTTTAACCTGTTTTGCAGTTTGTGTATGCCTTTTTCTCCAACATTGGTGTGTCCGGTCCACGGCGTCATCCTTACTTGTGGGAATATTCTCTTCCCCAACAGGAAATGGCAAAGAGCACAGCAAAAGCTGCCCATATAGCCCCTCCTCAGGCTCCGCCCCCCAGTCATTCTCTTTGCGGCTCTGAACAAGTAGCATCTCCACGGAGATGGTGAAGAGTATGTGGTGTTAGTTGTAGTTATTTATTCTTCTATCAAGAGTTTATTTTAAAATAGTGCCGGTTTGTACTATTTACTCTAAAACAGAAAAGGATGAAGAGTTCTGTTTAAAAGAGGAGTATGATTTTAGCAGCAGTAACTAAAATCAATTGCTGTTCCCACGCAGGACTGTTGAGCCCAGAGAACTTCAGTTGGGGGGAACAGTTTGCAGAGTTTTCTGCTCAAGGTATGACTAGTCCATTTTCTAACAAGACTTTGTAATGCTAGAAGACTGTCATTTTCCCTCTTAGGGATCGGTAAGCCATTTTCTTAGACTCATAACAGAATGAAGGCTTATTAATGGGCTATATACTGGTTGACACTATTGTGGGCTAAATCGATTGCTTTATTCAATATTTTTATGTGGTTTAAAGTGTTTTTAGAACTTGAGAATAATTGGTAACGTTTTTAAGCGCCAGGCAGTCGTTTAGACACCTTTCCCAGTCAGAAAGGGCCTTTCACTCTAGTAGGCAGAGCCTCATTTTCGCGCCTTAATTGCACAGTTTCTTTTGGATGCAGTGCATGCAGCTTCATGTGAGAGGGTCCGGTGGCCATTAAAAACGTTCCTGGAAGGCTTATTTCTGTGGCGAATAACACCCAAGGACAGGTGAAGCCGCAGCAAACGCTGTGGCTGGGACTGTAGTGGGTTTAAAATTGTTAATTGTTAAAACAACTCCGGTTTCCTCATTTAAGGGGTTACAAGCTTGAAAATTGGGGTGCAATACTTTTAAAGCATTAAGACACTAGGGTGCAGTTTGGTAAAGATCGGATGTTTCCTTCATAGTTTTTCACACAGTCAGAAATAAAGTGTGCTCTGTTTAACATTTAAAGAGACAGTAACGGTTTTGTTTAAAAACGGTTTTATTGCATTAATAGCCTGTATAAGCCTGTCTAACATGTCTGTACCTTCAGATAGAACATGTTCTGTATGTATGGAGGCCAAGGTGGTCCCCCCTTCAAATGTATGTGATAATTGTGCCATGGCGTCCAGACAAAGTAAGGACTGTACTGTCACTTTTAATAAGGTTGCCCAAGATGATTCCTCAAATGAATGTAGTGGGGATAGTTCATCATCCTCTCCTTCTGTGTCAATACCAGTTATGCCCGCGCAGGCGACTCCTAGTACATCTAGCGCGCCAATGCTTGTTACTATGCAACAATTAACGGCAGTAATGGATAATTCTATAGCTAATATTTTATCCAAAATGCCAGCATTTCAAAGAAAGTGTGATTGCTCAGTTTTAAATACAGTGGAGCAAGAGTGCGCTGACGATAATTTATCTGTCATACCCTCACACCAGTTAGAATTGGCAGTGAGGGAGGGTTTGTCGGAGGGAGAAATTTCTGATTCAGGAAGAGTTTCTCAACAGGCAGAACCTGATGTTGTGACATTTAAATTTAAGTTAGAGCACCTCCGCGTCTTACTTAAGGAGGTACTAACTACTCTGGATGATTGTGACTCTTTGGTCATTCCAGAAAAATTGTGCAAAATGGACAAATTCCTAGAGGTCCCTGTGCACCCCGATGCCTTTCCGATACCTAAAAGGGTGGCGGACATAGTGACTAAGGAGTGGGAGAAACCAGGCATTCCTTTTGTCCCACCTCCTATATTTAAGAAAATGTTCCCCATGGTCGACCCAAGGAAGGACGCATGGCAAACATACCCTAAGGTTGAGGGGCAGTTTCTACGCTAGCCAAACGCACGACTATTCCCATTGAGGATAATTGTGCTTTCAAAGATCCTATGGATAAAAAATTGGAGGGTTTGCTTAAAAAGATTTTTGTTCAGCAAGGTTTCCTCCTCCAACCAATTTCGTGCATTATTCCTGTCACTACGGCGGCGTGTTTTTGGTTCGATGAACTAGAAAAGTCGCTCAATAAGGAGACTCCATATGAGGAAGTCATGGACAGAATTCACGCACTTAAGTTAGCTAATTCCTTTATTTTAGATGCCGCTTTGCAATTGGCGAGGTTAGCGGCGAAAAATTCAGGGTTTGCAATTGTGGCGCGCAGAGCGCTCTGGCTAAAGTCTTGGTCGGCGGATGTATCTTCCAAGACAAAACTGCTTAATATTCCTTTCAAAGTTAAGACCCTTTTTGGGCCAGAATTGAAGGAGATTATTTCAGACATCACTGGGGGAAAAGGCCATGCCCTCCCACAGGATAGGCCTTTTAAGGCTAAGAATAAGTCCAATTTTCGTTCCTTTCGTAACTTCAGGAACGGACCGTCTCCTAACTCTGCAGCCTCTAGACAAGAGGGTAACGCTTCCCAGGCTAAGCCAGCTTGGAAACCAATGCAAGGCTGGAACAAGGGTAAACAGACAAAGAAGCCTGCTGCTGCTACCAAGACAGCATGAAGGGGTAGCCCCCGATCCGGGACCGGATCTAGTAGGGGGCAAACTCTCTCTCTTTGCTCAGGCTTGGGCAAGAGATGTTCCGGATCCCTGGGCACTAGAAATAGTCTCTCAGGGTTATCTTCTAGAATTCAAGGAACTTCCTCCAAGGGGAAGGTTCCACATGTCTCGCTTATCTTCAGACCAGATAAAGAGACAGGCATTCTTACATTGCGTAGGAGTCCTATTAAAGATGGGAGTGATACACCCAGTTCCAACAGCGGAACAAGGTCAGGGGTTTTACTCAAACCTGTTTGTAGTTCCCAAAAAAGAGGGAACTTTCAGACCAATTCTGGATTTAAAAATTCTAAACAAATTCCTCAGAGTTCCATCGTTCAAAATGGAAACCATTCGAACAATTTTACCTACAATCCAGGAGGGTCAATATATGACTACCGTGGATTTAAAGGATGCGTACCTACATATTCCTATCCACAAAGATCATCATCAGTTCCTAAGGTTCGCCTTTCTGGACAAACATTACCAGTTCGTGGCTCTTCCGTTTGGTTTAGCCACTGCTCCCAGAATGTTCACAAAGGTGCTAGGGTCCCTTCTAGCGGTTCTAAGACCGAGGGGCATTGCAGTGGCACCTTATCTAGACGACATTCTAAGTCAAGCGTCATCTCTTTCCAAAGCAAAGGCTCATACAGACATTGTTCTAGCCTTTCTCAGATCTCACGGGTGGAAGGTGAACGTAGAAAAGAGTTCCCTGTCTCCGTCAACAAGAGTTCCCTTTTTGGGAACAATAATAGATTCTTTAGAAATGAAGATCTTCCTGACAGAGGTCAGAAAGTCAAAGCTTCTAAACGCTTGTCAAGTTCTTCACTCTATTCTGCAGCCTTCCATAGCTCAGTGCATGGAAGTAGTAGGATTGATGGTTGCAGCAATGGACATAGTTCCTTTTGCTCGAATTCATCTAAGACCATTACAACTGTGCATGCTCAATCAGTGGAATGGGGACTATGCAGACTTGTCTCCCCAGATTCAAGTAGATCAGGTAACCAGAGACTCACTCCGTTGGTGGTTGACTCAGGATCACCTGTCTCAGGGAATGAGTTTCCCCAGACCAGAGTGGGTCATTGTCACGACAGACGCCAGTCTATTAGGCTGGGGCGCGGTCTGGGACTCCCTGAAAGCTCAGGGTCTATGGTCTCGGGAAGAGTCTCTTCTCCCGATAAACATCCTGGAACTGAGAGCGATATTCAATGCGCTCCGGGCTTGGCCTAAACTAGCAAAGGCCGGATTCATAAGATTCCAGTCGGACAACATGACGACTGTAGCTTACATCAACCATCAGGGAGGAACAAAGAGTTCCTTGGCGATGAGAGAGGTATCCAAGATTATCAAATGGGCGGAGGATCACTCCTGCCATCTATCTGCAATTCACATCCCAGGAGTAGACAACTGGGAGGCGGATTATTTGAGTCTTCAGACTTTTCATCCGGGGGAGTGGGAACTCAATTAACTCAATTATGGGGCATTCCAGACATGGATCTGATGGCGTCTCGTCAGAATTTCAAAGTTCCTTGCTACGGGTCCAGATCCAGGGATCCCAAGGCGACTCTAGTGGATGCATTAGTGGCGCCTTGGTCGTTCAACCTAGCTTATGTGTTTCCACCGTTTCCTCTCCTTCCCAGGCTCGTAGCCAGGATCAAACAGGAGAAGGCCTCAGTGATTCTGATAGCTCCTGCGTGGCCACGCAGGACTTGGTATGCAGACCTGGTGAATGTCATCGGCTCCACCATGGAAGCTACCTTTGAGACAGGATCTTCTAGTACAAGGTCCATTCGAACATCCAAATCTAGTTTCTCTGCAGCTGACTGCTTGGAAATTGAACGCTTGATTTTATCCAAGCGTGGGTTTTCAAATTCAGTGATAGATACTCTGGTCCAAGCCAGAAAGCCTGTGACTAGAACGATTTACCATAAAATATGGAAAAAATATATCTGTTGGTGTGAATCCAAGGGATTCTCCTGGAGTAAAATTAAAATTCCTAAGATTCTTTCCTTTCTCCAAGAGGGTTTGGATAAAGGGTTGTCAGCGAGTTCTCTAAAAGGACAGATTTCTGCTTTATCTGTTTTGTTACACAAACGCCTGGCAGCTGTGCCAGATGTACAAGCTTTTGTACAGGCTTTCGTCAGAATCAAGCCTGTTTACAGACCCATGACTCCTCCTTGGAGTCTAAATTTAGTTCTTTCAGTTCTTCAAGGGGTTCCGTTTGAACCTTTACATTCCATAGATATCAAGTTACTATCTTGGAAAGTTCTGTTTTTGGTTGCTATTTCTTCTGCTAGAAGAGTTTCTGAATTATCTGCTTTGCAGTGTGATCCACCCTATCTGGTGTTCCATTCAGATAAGGTCGTTTTGCGTACCAAACCTGGTTTTCTTCCAAAAGTAGTTTCCAACAAGAATATTAACCAGGAAATAATTGTTCCTTCTCTGTGTCCGAATCCAGTTTCAAAGAAGGAACTTTTGTTACACAATTTAGATGTGGTCCGTGCTTTAAAGTTCTATTTAGACGCAACAAAGGATTTCAGACAAACTTCATCTTTGTTTGTCGTTTACTCTGGTAAGAGGAGAGGACAAAAAGCTACTGCTACCTCTCTTTCTTTCTGGCTGAAAAGCATCATCCGATTGGCTTATGAGACTACCGGACGGCAGCCTCCTGAACGAATCACAGCTCACTCTACTAGGGCTGTGGCTTCCACATGGGCCTTCAAGAACGAGGCTTCTGTTGATCAGGTATGTAAGGCAGCGACTTGGTCTTCTCTGCACACTTTTGCCAAATTTTACAAATTCGATACTTATGCTTCTTCGGAGGCTATTTTTGGGAGAAAGATTTTGCAAGCCGTGGTGCCTTCTGTTTAGGTAACCTGATTTGCTCCCTCCCTTCATCCGTGTCCTAAAGCTTTGGTATTGGTTCCCACAAGTAAGGATGGCGCCGTGGACCGGACACACCAATGTTGGAGAAAACGGAATTTATGCTTACCTGATAAATTTCTTTCTCCAACGGTCCACGGCCCGCCCTGGTTTTTTAATCAGGTTTCATAAATTTCTTTCTCTATACACTACAGTCACCACGGCACCCTATAGTTTCGCCTTTTTTTCTCCTAACCGTCGGTCGAATGAGTGGGGGGCGGAGCCTGAGGAGGGGCTATATGGACAGCTTTTGCTGTGCTCTTTGCCATTTCCTGTTGGGGAAGAGAATATTCCCACAAGTAAGGATGACGCCGTGGACTGGACACACCGTTGGAGAAAGAAATTTATCAGGTAAGCATAAATTCTGTTTTTTCTCTTAAAGGTACAGTACCGTTTTTTGCAAATCGTTTGTTTTTTTCTTTGACCCTATTGTCGTTCCAGACAAATTGTGTAAAATGGACAAATATTTAGAGGTTCCTGTTTACACTGATGTTTTTCCGGTCCCTAAGAGGATTTCGGACATTGTTACTAAGGAGTGGGATAGACCAGGTATTCCGTTCGCTCCCCCTCCTGTTTTTAAGGAAATGTTCCCCATTTCTGACACCATAAAAGACTCATGGCAGACGGGCCCTAAGGTGGAGGGAGCTATTTCTACTCTGGCTAAGCGTACAACTATACCTATTGAAGATAGTTGTGCTTTCATTGATCCTATGGATAAAAAGTTAGAGGGTCTCCTATAGAAAATTTTTGTTCATCAGGGTTTTCTTCTTCAACCTATAGCGTGCATTGTTCCGGTAACCACTGCAGCTGCTTTTTGGTTTGAGGCTCTAGAAGAGGCTCTTCAGATGGAGACCCCACTAGATGATATTTTGGACAGAATTAAGGCCCTTAAGTTGGCTAATTCTTTTATTACAGACGCCGCTTTTCATCTTGCTAAGTTAGCGGCAAAGAATTCAAGTTTTGCCATTTTAGCGCGAAGAGTGTGATGGCTTAAGTCCTGGTCAGCTGATGTGTCATCTAAATCTAAGCTTTTGACCATCCCTTTCAAAGGTAAGACCCTATTCGGGCCTGCACTGAAAGAGATCATTTCAGACATCACTGGAGGGAAGGGATATGCCCTCCCTCAAGATAAGTTAAATAAGACAAGGACCAAACAAAATAATTTCTTTCATGTAATTAGCAAGAGTCCATGAGCTAGTGACGTATGGGATATACATTCCTACCAGGAGGGGCAAAGTTTCCCAAACCTTAAAATGCCTATAAATACACCCCTCACCACACCCACAATTCAGTTTTACAAACTTTGCCTCCTATGGAGGTGGTGAAGTAAGTTTGTGCTAGATTCTACGTTGATATGCGCTCCGCAGCAGGTTGGAGCCCGGTTTTCCTCTCAGCGTGCAGTGAATGTCAGAGGGATGTGAGGAGAGTATTGCCTATTTGAATGCAATGATCTCCTTCTACGGGGTCTATTTCATAGGTTCTCTGTTATCGGTCGTAGAGATTCATCTCTTACCTCCCTTTTCAGATCGACGATATACTCTTATATATATATATACCATTACCTCTGCTGAGTTTCGTTTCAGTACTGGTTTGGCTTTCTACAACATGTAGATGAGTGTCCTGGGGTAAGTAAGTAAGCTTATTTTCTGTGACACTCTAAGCTATGGTTAGGCACTTTTTTATAAAGTTCTAAATATATGTATTCAAACATTTATTTGCCTTGACTCAGGATGTTCAACATTCCTTATTTTCAGACAGTCAGTTTCATACTTGGGATAAATGTATTTGTTTAAATCATTTTTTCTTACCTTAAAAAATTTGACTTTTTCCCTGTGGGCTGTTAGGCTCGCGGGGGCTGAAAATGCTTCATTTTATTGCGTCATTCTTGGCGCGGACTTTTTTTCTGTTTCCGGCGTCATACGTGTCGCTGGAAGTTGCATTATTTTTTGACGTTTTTTTGCGTCAAAAGTGTCGGCGTTCCGGATGTGGCGTCATTTTTGGCGCTAAAAAATATGGGCGTCATTTTTGTCTCCACATTATTTAAGTCTCATTATTTATTGCTTCTGGTTGCTTGAAGCTTGTTCACTGGCATTTTTTTCCCATTCCTGAAACTATCATTTAAGGAATTTGATCAATTTTGCTTTATATGTTGTTTTTTCTTTTACATATTGCAAGATGTTCCATGTTGCAACTGAGTCAGAAGATACTTCAGGAAAATCGCTGCCCAGTGCTGGAGCTACCAAGCTAAGTGTATCTGCTATAAACTTTTGGTATCTGTTTCTCCAGCTGTTGTTTGTATTGCATGTCATGACAAACTTATTAATGCAGATAAAATTTCCTTTAGTACTGTTACATTACCTGTTGCTGTTCCGTCAACATCTAATTTTCAGAGTGTTCCTGATAACATAAGAGATTTTATTTTTTAAATCCATTAAGAAGGCTATGTCTGTTATTTCTCCTTCTAGTATACATAAAAGTCTTTTAAAACTTCTCTTTTTTCAGATGAATTTTTAAATGAACATCATCATTCTGATACTGATAATGGTTCTTCTGGTTCAGAGGTTTCTGTCTCAGAGGTTGATGCTGATAAATCTTTGTATTTGTTCAAGATGGAATTTATTCGTTCTTTACTTAAAGAAGTATTAATTGCATTAGAAATAGAGGATTCTGGTCCTCTTGATACTAAATCTAAACGTTTAAATAAGGTTTTTAAATCTCCTGTAGTTATTCCAGAAGTGTTTTCTCTCCCTGATGCTATTTCTGAAGTAATTTCCAGGGAATGGAATAATTTGGGTAATTCATTTACTCCTTCTAAACGTTTAAGCAATTATATCCTGTGCCATCTGACAGATTAGAATTTTGGGACAAAATCTCTAAGGTTAATGGGGCTGTCTCTACTCCTGCTAAACGTACTACTATTCCTTAGCGGATGTTGCTGCAGCTTCAACTTTTTGGTTAGAAGCTTTAGCGCAACAAGTAACATATCATAATTTTATAGCATTATTATTATTCTATAACATGCTAATAATTTTATTTGTGATACCATCTTTTGATATCATTAGAGATGATGTCAGGTATATGTCTCTAGCTATTTTAGCTAGAAAAGCTTTATGGCTTAAAACTTGGAATGCTGATATGTCTTCTACGTCAACTTTGCTTTCCCTTTCTTTCCAGGGTAATAAATTATTCGATTTTCAGTTGGATTCTATTATCTCAACTGTTACTGGAGGGAAGGGAACTTTTTTACCAAAGGATAAAAAATCTAAGGTAAATTTAGGTCTAATAATCATTTTCGTTCCTTTCCTCACAACAAGGAACAAAAGCCTGATCCTTCATCCTCAGGAGCGGTATTAGTTTGGAAACCATTTCCAGTTTGGAATATATCCAAGCCTTATAGAAACCTATAGCCAGCTCCTAAATACCCATGAAGGTGCGGCCCTCATTCCAGCTCAGCTGGTATGGTGCAGTTTACGTTTTCTTCAAGGAAATTTGGATCAATTCCGTTCACAATCTCTGGTTTCAGAACATTGTTTCAGAAAGGTACAGAATTGGCTTCAAGTTAAGGCCTCCTGCAAAGAGATTTTTTTCTTTCCCGTGTCCCAGTAAACACAGCAAAGGCTCAGCATTTCTGAAATGTGTTTCAGATCTAGAGTTGGCTGGAGTAATTATGCCAGTTCCAGTTCTGGAACATGGGCTGGGGTTTTATTCTATCTCTTCATTGTACCAAAGAAGGTCAATTCCTTCAGACCAGTTCCGGATCTATCTATATTGAATCGTTATGTAAGGATACCAACATTCAAGATGGTAACTGTAGGACTATCCTGCCTTTTGTTTAGCAAGGGCATTATATGTCTAACAATAGATTTACAGGATGTATATCTGCATATTCCGATTCATCCAGTTCACTTTTAGTTTCTGAGATTCTCTTTTTAGACAAGCATTACCAGTTTTGTGGCTCTACCGTTTGGCCTAGCGTCAGCTCCAAGAATTTTTTTCTGTCTGTAATCAGAGAACAGGGTTTTGGTATTTCCTTATTTGGACGATATCTTGGTACTTGCTCAGTCTTCACATTTTCGCAGAATCTCATACGAATCGACTTGTGTTGTTTCTTCAAGATCATGGTTGGAGGATCAATTTACCATTCAGTTCATTGTTTCCTCAGACAAGGGTAACCTTTTTAGGTTTCCAGATAGATTCAGTGTCTATGACTCTGTCCTTGTCAGATAAGAGAAGTTTAACATTGATATCAGCTTGTCAAAACCTTCAGTCACAATCATTCCCTTTGGTAGCCTTATGCATGGAAATTTTAGGTCTTAGGACTGCCGCATCGGATGCGATCTCCTTTGCTCGTTTTCACATGCGACCTCTTCAGCTTTGTATGCTGAACCAGTGGTGCAGGGATTACACAAAGATATCTCAATTAATATCTTTAAACCGATTATACGACACTCTCTGACATGGTGGACAGTTCACCATCGTTTAGTTCAGGGGGCTTCTTTGTTCTTCCGACCTGGCCTATAATCTCAACAGATGCAAGTCTTACAGGTTGGGGAGCTGTGTGGGGGTCTCTGACGGCACAAGGGGTTTGGGAATCTCAGGAGGTGAGATTACCGATCAATATTTTGAACTCCGTGCAATTTTCAGAGCTCTTCAGTCTTGGCCTCTTCTGAAGAGAGAGTTGTTCATTTGTTTTCAGATAGACAATGTCACAGCTGTGGCATACATCAATCATCAAGGAGGGACTCACAGTCCTCTGGCTATGAAAGAAGTATCTCGAATTTTGGTTTGGGCGGAATCCAGCTCCTGTCTAATCTCTGCGGTTCATATCCCAGGTATAGACAATTGGGAAGCGGATTATCTCAGTCGCCAAACGTTGCATCCGGGCGAATGGTCTCTTCACCCAGAGGTATTTCTTCAGATTGTTCAAATGTGGGAACTCCCAGAAATAGATCTGATGGCTTCTCATCTAAACAAGAAACTTCCCTGGTATCTGTCCAGATCCCGGGATCCTCGGGCGGAAGCAGTGGATACATTATCACTTCCTTGGAAGTATCATCCTGTCTATATCTTTCCGCCTCTAGTTCTTCTTCCAAGAGTATTCTCCAAGATTCTAAAGGAATGCTCGTTTGTCCTGCTGGTAGCTCCAGCATGGCCTCACAGGTTTTGGTATGCGGATCTTGTCCGGATGGCCTCTTGCCAGCTGTGGACTCTTCCGTTAAGACCAGACTTTCTGTCGCAAGGTCCTTTTTTCCATCAGGATCTCAAATCCTTAAATTTTAAGGTATGGAGTTTGAACGCTTGATTCTTGGTCAAAGAAGGTTTCTCTGACTCTGTGATTAATACTATGTGACAGGCTCGTAAATCTGTATCTAGAGAGATATATTATAGAGTCTGGAAGAATTATATTTCTTAGTGTCTTTCTCATCATTTTTTCTTGGCATTCTTTTTGAATACCGAGAATTTTTCAGTTTCTTCAGGATGGTTTAGATAAAGGTTTGTCCGCAAGTTCCTTGAAAGGACAAATCTCTGCTCTTTCTGTTCTTTTTTCACAGAAGGATTGCTAATCTTCCTGATATTTCATTGTTTTGTGCAAGCTTTGGTTCGTATAAAACCTGTCATTAAGTCAATTTCTCCTCCTTGGAGTTTGAATTTGGTTCTGGGGGCTTTTCAAGCTCCTCCTTTTGAACCCATGCATTCTTTGGTCGTTATATTACTTTCTTGGAAAGTTTTGTTTCTTTTGGCCATCTCTTCTGCCAGAAGAGTCTCTGAATTATCTGCTCTTTCTTGTGAGTCTCCTTTTCTGATTTTTCATCAGGATAGGGCGGTGCTGCGAACTTCTTTTGAAATTTTTACCTAAGGTTGTGAATTCTAACAACCTTAGTAGAGAAATTGTGGTTCCTTCATTATGTCCTAATCCTATGAATTCTAAGGAGAAATCATTGCATTCTTTGGATGCTGTTAGAGCTTTGTATTATTATGTTTAAGCTACTAGACTTCTAGTCTATTTGTCATCTTTTCCGGTTCTAGAAAAGGCCAGAAAGCTTCTGCCATTTCTTTGGCATCTTGGTTGAAATCTTTATTTCATCATGCCTATGTCGAGTCGGGTAAAATTCCGCCTTGAAGGATTACAGTTCATTCTACTAGGTAAGTTTCTACTTCCTGGGCATTTAGGAATGCAGCTTCGATTGATCAGATTTGCAAAGCAGCAACTTGGTCCTCTTTGCATACTTTTTCTAAATTCTACCATTTTGATGTGTTTTCTTCTTCTGAATCAGTTTTTGGTAGAAAAGTTCTTCAGGCAGTGGTTTCAGTTTGAATCTTCTGCTTATGTTTTTCATTAAACTTTATTTTGGGTGTGGATTATTTTCAGCAGGAATTGGCTGTCTTTATTTTATCCCTCCCTCTCTAGTGACTCTTGTGTGGAAAGATCCACATCTTGGGTAGTCATTATCCCATACGTCACTAGCTCATGGACTCTTGCTAATTACATGAAAGAAAACATAATTTATGTAAGAACTTACCTGATAAATTCATTTCTTTCATATTAGCAAGAGTCCATGAGGCCCGCCCTTTTTTGTGGTGGTTATGATTTTTTTATATAAAGCACAATTATTCCAATTCCTTATTTTATATGCTTTCGCACTTTTTTCTTATCACCCCACTTCTTGGCTATTCGTTAAACTGAATTGTGGGTGTCGTGAGGGGTGTATTTATAGGCATTTTAAGGTTTGGGAAACTTTGCCCCTCCTGGTAGGAATGTATATCCCATACGTCACTAGCTCATGGACTCTTGCTAATATGAAAGAAATGAATTTATCAGGTAAGTTCTTACATAAATTATGTTTTTTGTTCCTTTCGAAACTTCAAGGGTGTTCCCGCTTCCTCTTCCCCTGCTGCAAAGCAAGAAGGGAACTTTGCTCAATCCAAGCCAACCTGGAGACCTAACCAGGCTTGGAACAAGGGTAAACAGGCCAAAAAGCCTGCTGCTGCCACTAAGACAGCATGAAGGGGTAGCCCCCGATCCGGAACTGGATCAAGTAGGGGGCAGACTTTCTCTCTTTGCTCAGGCCTGGGCAAGAGACGTTCAGGACTCCTGGGCCGTAGAAATTGTAACCCAGGGGTATCTCCTAGATTTCAAAGATTCTCCTCCAAGGGGGAGGTTCCATCTTTCTCAATTGTCTGTAAACCAGACAAAAAGAGAGGCGTTCTTATGCTGTGTAGAAGACCTTTTTACCATGGGAGTGATCTGCCCAGTTCCGAAAACAGAACAGGGGCAAGGTTTCTACTCCAATCTGTTTATGGTTCCCAAAAAAGAGGGAAACTTCAGACCAATTCTAGATCTCAAGATCCTAAACCAATTCCTAAGAGTTCCATCCTTCAAGATGGAGACCATTCGGACTATTTTACCAATGATCCAGGTGGGTCAATATGACTACCGTGGATCTAAAGGATGCGTATCTACACATTCCTATCCACAAAGATCATCACCAGTTCCTCAGGTTTGCCTTTCTGGACAGGCATTACCAGTTTGTGGCTCTTCCCTTCGGGTTGGCCACGGCGCCAAAAATCTTCACAAAAGTGCTAGGGTCCCTTCTGGCGGTCCTAAGGCCGAGGGGCATAGCAGTGGCGCCTTATCTAGACGACATCTTAATTCAAGCGTCGACTTTCCAACTTGCCAAGTCTCACATGGACTTAGTGTTGTCCTTTCTAAGATCTCATGGGTGGAAGGTGAACATGAAAAGAGTTCTCTTATTCCTCTCACAAGAGTTCCATTCCTGGGAACTCTGATAGATTCGGTGGACATGAAAATATTTCTGACGGAGGTCAGGAAATCAAAGATTTTAACCACCTGCCGAGTTCTTCATTCCATTCCTCGGCCATCAGTGGCTCAGTGTATGGAGGTAATCGGACTTATGGTAGCGGCAATGGACGTAGTTCCGTTTGCTCACCACTGCAACTATGCATGCTCAAACAGTGGAATGGGGATTATGCAGATTTATCTCCTCAGATAAATCTGGATCAAGAGACCAGAGACTCTCTTCTTTGGTGGTTGTCACAGGATCACCTGTCCAGGGGAATGTTTCTGCAGGCCAGCGTGGGTTATTGTGACGATGGACACCAGCCTACTGGGCTGGGGTGCAGTCTGGAATTCCCTGAAAGCACAGGGTTTGTGGACTCGGGAGGAGGCCCTCCTACCGATAAATATTCTGGAATTTAGAGCGATATTCAATGCTCTTCAGGCGTGGCCTCAGCTGGCTTCGGCCGGATTCATCAGGTTTCAGTCTGACAGCATCACGACTGTAGCTTATATCAATCATCAGGGGGGAACAAGGAGTTCCTTGGCGATTATAGAAGTTTCCAGGATAATCCGATGGGCAGAGACTCACTCTTGCCATCTATCAGCGATCTATATCCCAGGCGTGGAGAACTGGGAGGCAGATTTTCTAAGTCGTCAGACTTTTCATCCGGGGGAGTGGGAGCTCCATCCGGAGGTGTTTGCTCAACTGGTTCAGCTATGGGGCACACCAGAATTGGATTTGATGGCGTCTCGTCAGTACGCCAAACTTCCTTGTTACGGATCCAGGTCAAGGGATCCTCAGGCAGTACTGATAGATGCTCTAGCAGTACCCTGGTCGTTCAACCTGGCTTATGTGTTTCCACCATTCCCTCTCCTTCCGCGTCTGATTGCCAGAATCAAACAGGAGAGATCTTCTGTGATTTTGATAACGCCTGCGTGGTCACGCAGGACTTGGGGGACATGTCATCTCTGCCACCATGGACTCTGCCACTGAGACGGGACCTTTTGATTCAAGGTCCATTCAAGCATCCAAATCTAATTTCTCTGCAACTGACTGCTTGGAGATTGAACGCTTGATTTTATCAAAGCGGGGTTTCTCTGAGTCGGTCATAGATACCTTGATTCAGGTGCGAAAGCCTGTCACCAGGAAGATCTATCATACGATATGGCGTAAATTTCTTTTTTGGTGTGAATCCAAAGGCTACTCATGGAGTAAGATCAGGATTCCTTGGATTTTGTCTTTTCTCCAAGAAGGATTGGAGAAAGGATTGTCCGCTAGTTCCTTAAAGGGACAGCTATCTGCTTTGTCTATTCTGTTGCACAAGCGTCTGGCAGATGTCCCAGACGTTCGGGCTTTTTGTCAGGCTTTAGTTAGAATTAAGCCTGTGTTTAAACCTGTTGCTCCGCCATGGAGTCTCACTTTAGTTCTTAAAGTTCTTCAGGGGGTTCCGTTTGAACCCATGCATTCCATAGATATTAAGCTTCTATCTTGGAAAGTTCTGTTTCTAGTTGCTATCTCTTCAGCTCGAAGAGTTTCTGAACTATCTGCATTACAATGTGACTCGCCTTATCTTGTTTTCCATGCTGATAAGGTGGTTTTGCATTCCAACCTGGGTTCCTCCCTAAGGTTGTTTCTAACAGGAATATCAATCAGGAAATTGTTGTTCCTTCTCTGTGTCCTAATCCTTCTTCTAAGAAGGACCGTCTGTTGCACAACTTGGAAGTGGTTCGTGCCTTGAAGTTTTATTTGCAGGCAACCAAAGATTTTCGCCAATCATCATCTTTGTTCGTTGTCTATGCTGGAAAGTGTAGAGTTCAAAAGGCTACGGCTACCTCTTTCCTTTTGGCTGAAAAGCATCATCCGTTTGGCTTATGAGACTGCTGGACAGCAGCCTCCTGAAAGAATTACAGCTCACTCCACTAGAGCGGTGGCTTCCACATGGGCTTTTAAAAATTATGCTTCTGTTGAACAGATTTTTAAGGCTGCGACTCGGTCTTCGCTTCATACCTTTATCAAATTTTACAAGGCTATTTTTGGGAGACAGGTTTTGCAAGCAGTGGTGCCTTTCATTTAGGTTCCTGTCTTGTCCCTCCCTTCATCCGTGTCCTAAAGCTTTGGTATTGGTATCCCACAAGTTAGGATGAATCCTTGGACTCGGTACATCTTGCAAAAGAAAACAGAATTTATGCTTACCTGATAAATTTCTTTCTTTTGCGATGTACCGAGTCCACGGCCCGCCCTGTCTATTCAAGACAGATAGTATTTTTTTTATGTAAACTTCAATTACCTCTGTACCTTATAGTTTCTCCTTTTCTTCCTTGGCCTTCGGTCGAATGACTGGGGGGTGGAGTTAAGGGGGGAGCTATATAGACAGCTCTGCTGTGGTGCTCTCTTTGCTACTTCCTGTCAGGAAGGACAATATCCCACAAGTTAGGATGAATCCGTGGACTCGGTACATCGCAAAAGAGATATTTATCAGGTAAGCATAAATTCTGTTTTTTCCTCAGTTTGCTGCGGGTTGCAGGATAGGTAGGGCACCTCAGTAATTCTGCTGAGGTCTAGAGTGTTGCCTGGGGTATGTTTTCTTGATTTTGGTAATTTTAAAGGGACAATATTTAAGAACTTTTTTTTTTTGTTCTGTATTATATCCTTTGTTAAAAAGATAAAGTTGTTGTTTTTTGTATTATGGATCAAGAGGCTGTGCAGGATGTTACCTGTAGCTTATGTTTTGATAACCAGGTGGAACCCCCAGTACCTTTTTTTTTTGTTTGTTTTAAAGGTTTTTATTGAGGTTATTCAAAAATACAACTTTATGCATACATTCAGAAGTTGGGACAACCAACACTTGATATGGTACAATTATGTCAAACGGTAGGTTACATAGGCAAGTAAATAACAACCTCACTCTTGCTCATTCCCCACTACTGAACTCCAGCAATGAACCTCCTTTTGTTTTTTGTTTTGTATGCGTGAATGTCCCCAAAACTATAGAAGGTCACTCTTGGACCTTTAATAACTGAGATAGCTCAAAAGGGGACTCTAGTGATAGTAACGGCCGCTTTTGGACCTTAAGTAGTTAATTAAATAGAACGGCAAACAAATGCTCTATATTATGCTCTACTCAATGACAAATAGAGAAGCCACACTATGGGAGAGCGCAGCTACTACATAGGGCATCGGGAGGGATACAAGCTATGGTCAGTCATTGCCCTGATCTATGGGGTCTGGATAAGTGTACCCTATCCCTTAATTGATATTATATAGGGTGAGGAAGAAAAGAGAAAGGGGGTCAGATGTCAGGTGTGGGACCGGATTAAGCAGGATAGGGGAAATGGACAGTAAAACTACTATTAAGGAGTAAGTAGCTAGCCTAACCTTCAAAAATAAATCTATCTATTACATCACTAGCCCTCTCAAACCCCATATGCATTCCCCATCTCCCGCCAAGAGCAGTAAAGACACTTTGAAACCCCTCAATCTATATAACATAACATATACAATAGGGCTAAACAGTTGATAGTCTGCAGCTGAGGAGCACAGGAACACACACATATGGAAATAAACCTTAGAACCTCAGACCCTATACAATTAAACTAAGTAACATTAATTAGCACATTAACATTTTCTCTACCGTCTCTGTAGTAAACATAATACTAAGTACACTTGATCTTAGACTACACATTGATATTGGCAAATAAATATAAAAACCTGCAAATACAGAATGTACCAGCATAATATTTAACCGCAATTGGAAAGCGTTGCACAGGCTCTCAACTATGCACAAGTAAATTAAGCAGCATCTATTAGTGTATTAGTTTTCCCTATTATCGCATTAGCAAACACAACTATAAGCTCTCGCAAGCATAGTTAAGGTACCTAGACATTGTTCTTGGCAGATATTTTTATGTCTGTAATGTAAAATGTTCCTGTGATAGATATGTCTACAGTGGCAAAGCTCTGTCCGTGCACTCACTTTGGGCAGCAAAAGATGCGAAAAGAAAAAGGTTGCACACTAGAGCAGAGAGTTCAACCTGTTCAGCCAATGCCAGACCGTAAACGGCATTGAATAGTAGCCTCTGTGAAAAATGAGGGACCCAGCATTGTAACGAGGGGGGCACTCCCCAGTACTGATACCTCATGTAGGCGCTTGTTCCCAGCAACAGGAAAGCCAGCAGCGCAACTCGGCTCCATATCCGTGCCCCTAGGTGCTCGCCATTTTGTTTTCTGGCCTCCCCACTGTGATCTCGCATCAATACCCCCGGTGCCATCCCACCATAGCTGCGAGGGCATCTTGTGGACTAAGGAAAGTGGAGGGGCACTGTTCAGTGGCTCGGCTTGAAAACCCGACAGCTCCCCTGCAGCGTCTGATGCGCTGGTCTGTATCTCAAGATCCTCGGGGCACTGTGACGCACTTAGGATCTGATCGTGAGGACGTCCGCTCCCACCAAGATCAAGCTGCAAACTCCCTTCAGTGTTTGGGCTCGCAGCGTCCAGAGGGATAAATTGCTTCATGTTCCCTTGTGACGGAATGTCCTTAAGAGCTATCGTCGGGGAAAGTAATAACAATAGATCCCTTTCAAATTGTTTGTATGACTGCCTGATCGCAGTTGTTATTGTGTGCTCCCATGCTGTGACGGCTTCCAAGGCACCTCTCCCATGCTCCATTATGTTTCACTTGTATAAGTAAACCAGAAATTGGCTTTATGCGGCTTCTCAATAAAAGACAGATTTAGATAGTTATTATCCCGTAACAGGATACCGTAACCCCGGAGTACGGGGGGGGGGTCGATTACATGCGGCAGCCCCAGACCTACGCTGAGAATCCCTTTTAAGTGTCTCTAGCAGTAATCAATCCACAGCTCGGCTCGATCACATCCAGTGGCAATATGGCTGCTAGGCCCTCATAAAATGTCTCTTGCGTAGCTGTCCCAAAGAACATAGGCAAAGACCTTGTCTTGACTTCAGCTCCACGGATGTCCAAACTTTAACAGAGATAGTAATCCAAAAGGGAAGAATACTGCAGAATTATAGTAGATTTCTTGGGTAAAATCACTTATTCTCCGGGAGCTTCATTGAAACACGACCTGCCGCTTTGAGAGTAGGCTCCGCCCCCCCCCAGTACCTTTTTTGTTCATGTATTGAAAGAATTTTAGCTTATAGAAATAGAATTTTTGACCCTGTACCATCATTAGCTAAGGCAGAGTCTGTTCAGGAGCCTCCTGTTTCAGATGTGCCGCAGCCGTTTCCTCAAGCGTCCTAAATCCTTTTCATCTGCACATGCAGTGCCCTGCTTTTCCTCTCATGCTCCGTCTGGGGTTACTTTGCAAGATATTGCTGTCCAGGTATCCTCTGCGGTATCTGAGTCGCTGTCTGCTTTTCCCATGCTGCAGGGAAAAAGCAAAAGAAAAATTTAAAGAAACAGTAAGTAAGGTTTCTGATCCTGAAGTGGCTAATTAAAGTGTTTCCTCTCAGAAGTCTAAGGATGAAGATTCTTCGGGTGCATCTCAAGGGTGAAATCTTGGATTCAGGCAGTATAATTAGTTTTTTCTGATGCAGAAGTTGTGTCCTTCATATTTAAGCTGGAACACCTCCGCTTGTTACTTAAGGAGGTTTTAGCTAACTTGGATGACTCCGATACTACTATAATTAACGCTAAGAAGTCTAGTAAGCTTATTTTGATGTTCCCTCTGCGATGAAGGTATTTCCTGTTCCAGTTTTAAGAAAATGTTTCCTATAGCTGACTCTATTAAGGAGTCGTGGCAAACGGTTCCTAAGGTGGAAGGAGCTATTTCCACTTTGGCTAAGAGGACCACTATTCCCATAGAGGATAGTTGTTCTTTTAAGGATCCAATGGATAAGAAATTGGAGGCATTATTAAAGAAAATGTATGTTCACCAAGGTCTTCAATGGCAGCCTGCTGTGTGTATTGCTACTGTTACCAGCGCTGCAGCTTACTGGTTTGATGCCTTGTCTGATTCTATTCAGACAGATACTCCTCTTGAGGAGATCCAGGACAGGATTAATGCTCTTGAGTTAGCCAATTCCTTTATTACAGATGCTTCCTTACAGGTCATTAAACTGGGAGCAAAAATGTCTGGTTTTGCGGCTCTAGCTCGCACAACCCTTAGAAGAAACAACCGCAGACCCGGATTTTAACCAAAGTTATTAGCTTTGGGCCTGGTTTGGCTGAAATAATTTCAGATATCACAGGAGGAAAGGGGTCTTTTCTTCCTCAGGATAAGAATAAGCAGAAAGGCCGTCAGAGTAATTTTCGTTCCTTTCATAACTTTAGAGGTAAACCCTCCGCTTCCTCTTCCAAGCAGGAACTATCCAAGTCTTCCTGGAAGTCTGGTCAGTCTTGGAACAAGGGGAAACAGTCTAAGAAACCTGCGGCTGACTCCAAGTCAGCATGAAGGGTCAGCCTCCGATCCAGAACCGGATCTAGTAGGGGGCAGGCTTTCTCAATTTGCACAGGCTTGGATATGAGATGCCCCAGACCTGTGGGCCATGGAAATTGTATCTCAGGGGTACAAGATAGAATTCAAGACTTTTTCCTCCCAGAGGCAGGTTTCTTCTCTCAAGATTATCTGTAGACCAGATAAAGAGAGAGGCGTTCTTAAATTGTATCAAGGATTTTTTTGCCCTGGGAGTTATAGTTCCACTCAAGTGTTTAAACCAGTTCCTCAGAGTACCGTCCTTCAAGATGGAGACTATACGTTCCATTCTTCCTTTGGTTCAAGTTGGTCAGTTTATGACAACCTTAGACTTAAAGGATGCATACCTTCATGTTCCTATTCACCGGGATCATCACAAGTTTCTACGGTTTGCTTTCTTAGACAATCATTTTCAGTTTGTGGCTTTTCCATTCGGCTTTGCCACAGTTCCCAGAATTTTCTCAAATGTCCTGGGGGCTCTTTTGTCAGAGATCCGGTCTCGGGGCATCGCAGTAGCGCCTTATCTGGACGACATTCTGGTTCAGGCACCGTCTTTTCAACAAGCAAACTCATACGGAGATCTTGTTATCTTTTCTTCGCTCCCACGGTTGGAAGGTGAATCTTGGAAAGAGTTCTCTGATTCCAGCCACAAGGGTAGTGTCTTTAGGGACCATAATTGACTCCCTACTAATGAAGATATTTCTGACAGAGGTCAGAAAAACAAAGATCTTCAGCTCTTGTCTTGTCCTTCAGTCCTCACCTCGGCTGTCAGTGGCTCTATGTATGGAGGTAATTGGTCTGATGGTAGCTTCCTTGGACATCATTCCATTTGCACGGTTCCATCTCAGACCTCTGCAGTTATGCACGTTAAGGCAATAGAATGGGGACTATGCGGATGAGTCTCCGCAAATAGTTCTGGATCAGGCGACAAGGGACTCTCTTCTGTAGTGGTTGTCTCAGGAACACCTCTCCCAGGGAACTTGCTTTTGCAAACCTTCCTGGGTGATCGTGACAATCGATGCCAGCCTTCTAGGTTGGGGAGCAATTTGGGGGTCATTGAAGACTCAGGGTCTTTGGATTTGGGAGTAGTCAGTTCTCCCTATAAACATTCTAGAACTGAGAGCAATGTTTAATGCTCTACTGGCCTTAGTTAGCCTTAGCCCGGTTTATCAGGTTCCAGTCGGACAACATAACATCGGTGGCGTACATTAAAACCACCAGGGGGGGGACTCGGAGTTCCTTGGCCATGACATAGGTGGTCCGGACAATTTAGTGGGCGGAGTCTCACAACTGTTGTCTTTCTGCGATCCACATCCCAGGAGTGGACAATTGGGAGGCGGATTTTATGAGCCTACCGACCTTTCATCCGGGGGGAGTGGGAACTCCATCCGGAAGTATTTTCAAATTGAATCCTCAATTGGGGTAGCCAGAACTGAATCTCATGGCTTCTTGGCAGAATGCCAAGCTTCTGAGGTATGGCTCGAGGTCAAGGGAGCCACAGGCTTTCTTGATAGATGCTCTGGCGGTGCCTTGGAATTTCTCATAGCGCCGGCGTGGCCTCGCAGGATCTGGTATGCAGATCTAGTGGAAATGTTGTCTCTAACCCAGTGGAGACTCCCTCTGAGGAAGGACCTTCTACTTCAGGGTCCTTTTCTTCATCCAAATCTCGTTTCTTTGAAGCTGACTGCTTGGAGATTGAAAACCCATGCTTGGATAAAACCAAGCGTTCAGAGTCGGTCATTGAGACCATGATTCAGGCTTGTAAGCCAGTGACAAGAAATATTTACTATAAGATATGGCGTAAATATCTGTATTGGTGTGAATCCAGAGGCTACCCTTGGAGTAGAGTCAGGATTCCTAGGATTTTGTCTTTTCTCCAGGAGGGTCTATAGAAGGGTTTGTCAGATAGTACTCTGGAAGGTCAGATTTCTGCGTTGGCTATTTTGTTCCATAAGCATTTGGCGGATGCGCCAGACGTGCAATCTTTTTTTTTTTCTTTCAGGCATTGGTTAGGATCAGGCCTGTGTTTAAGCCCATTACTCCTCCCTGGAGTCTTAACCTTGTTCTTAGCGTTTTACAGGGCTCCGTTTGAACCTATGCCTTCCTTAGATATTAAGATGTTACCTGATAAATTTATTTATTTCCAGATATGGTGAGTCCACGGCCCACCCTTTATTTAAGACAGTTATTTTTCTAAAACCTCCGGCACCTCTACTCTTTTGTGTTCTTTTCTTTTTCCATTTTTCCTTCAGCTGAATGACTGGAGATTATGGGTAAGGGAAGTGACATATATAGCAGCTTTGCTGTAGTGCTCTTTGCCGCCTCCTGCTGGCCAGGAGTGATATTCCCACTAGTAATTGATGATTCCGTGGACTCACCATATCCGGAAATAAATTAATTTATCAGGTAAGCATAAATTATGTTTTTCAAAGGTTCTTGGTGCCCTTCTTTCTGTTATCAGAGAGCAGGGTATTGTGGTGTTTCCTTATTTGGACGATATCTTGGTACTAACTCAATCTTTTCATTTAGCAGAATCTCACACAAAACAACTAGTGCGGTTTCTTCAAAAACATGGTTGGAGGATCAATTTGCAAAAGAGTTTGATTCCTCAGACAAGGGTCACCTTTTTAGGTTCCAGAAAGATTCAGTGTCCATGACTTTCTTTGACAGACAAGAGGCAAATTAAGTTAGTTTTAGCTTCAGTCTCTATCATTCCTTTCAGTGGCTATGTGCATGGAAGTTTTAGGTCTCATGACTGCAGCATCGGACGCAATCCCCTTTGCTCGTTTTCATATGAGGCCTCTACAGCTTTGCATGTTGCACCAATGGTGCAGGGATTATACTCGGATATCACAACTGATATACTTAAATCCCAACACTCAACTCTCTCTGACTTGGTGGTTAGACCATCACCTTATTGTTTAAGGGGCCTCATTTGTTTGTCCCACCTGTTCTGTGATCACAACAGATGCAAGTCTCACAGGTTGGGGATCTGTCTGGGGGGTCTCTGACAGCACAAGGGGTTTTGTATCCTCAAGAGGCGAGGTTACCTATCAATATTTTAGAACTCTGCTATTTTCAAGCTCTTCTAGCGTGGCCTCTATTGAAGAGGATTTTACATTTGTTTTCAAACTGACAATATTACAACAGTGGCATATGTCAATCATCAAGGAGGGACTCGCAGTCCTTCAGCAATGAAAGAAGTATCTCGGATACTTTCTTGGGCGGAATCCAACTTTTGTCAAATTTCTGTGATTCATATCCCAGGTGTAGACAATTGGGAAGCGGATTATCTCAGCCGTCACACGTTACATCTGGGGGAGTGGTCTCTCCATCCAGATGTTTTTTTCATCTTGTACAGATGTGGGGTCTTCCAGAAATAGATCTGATGGCCTCCCACCTAAATAAGCTTCCCAGATACCTTTCCAGGTCCAGGGATCCTCAGGCGGAGATGGTGGATGCCTTAGCAGTTCCTTGATTTTACCAACCTGCTTATATTTTTGCGCCTCTGGTTCTTCTTCCAAGGGTGATCTCTGAGATCATAATGGAACAATCTCATGTGTTTCTGATAGCACCAGCATTGCCTCACAGGTTTTGGTATGCGGATCTTGTCCGGAAGTCCAGTTGCCAGCCTTGGCCACTTCCTTTAAGGCCAGACCTTTTGTCTCGAGGGCCCTTTTTCCATCAGGATCTCAAATCTCTCAATTTGAAGGCATGGAAATTGAACGCTTAGTGCTTAGTCATAGAGGTTTCTCTGACTCAGTGATTAGCACTATGATACAGGCTCGTAAGTCTGTTTCAAGGAAAATTTATCATCGGGTTTGGAAAACCTATATTTTATGGTGTTCCACTCTAAAATCCTAGGAATTCTGAAAGAATGCCAAGAATATTTATCAGTTTCTTCAGGATGGTTTGAATAAGGGTTTGTCTGCAAATACAAATTTCTGCTCTTTCTGTCTTATTTCATAGAAAGATTGCTAAACTTCCTGATATTCATTGTTTTGTTCAGGCTTTGATTCGTATCAAACCTGTTATTAAATCTATTTCTCCTTGAAGTCTCAATTTGATTTTGAAGATTTTACAGGCTTCTCCTTTTAAGCCTATGCATTTTCTGGATATTAAATTACTTTCTTGGAAAGTGTTATTTCTTTTGGATATCTCTTCTGCTAGAAGAGTTTTTAAATTGTTTGCTCTCTCTTGCGAGTCTCCTTATCTGATTTTCCATCAAGATAAAGCTGTTTTGCGGACTTCATTTAAATTTTTGCCTAAAGTTGTAAATTCTAACAACCACAATAGGGAAATTATTTTTCCTTCCTTGTGTCCTAATTCTAAGAATACTCTTGATAGGTATTTACTTTCTTTGGATGTGGTGAGAGCTTCTAGTCTTTATTTTTTTTGGTTCCAGAAAAGGTTAGAAAGCCTCTGCCATTTCTCTGGCATCTTGGTTGAATCTTTTGATTCACAAAGCTTATTTGGAGGCGGGGCAGTCTCTGCCTCTGAGAATTACAGCTCATTCTACTAGATCAGTTGCCACTTATTGGGCTTTCAAGAATGAAGTTGCATACTTTTCTCTTGTAAGGTGTATGCAGTCCACGGATTCATCCATTACTTGTGGGATGTTCTCCTTCCCTACAGGAAGTGGCAAAGAGAGCACACAGCAGAGCTGTCCATATAGCTCCCCCTCTAGCTCCACCACCCAGTCATTCTCTTTGCCGGCTCTAAGCAATCGGAAGTGTAAAGTGAATGTGGTGTTAGAAATGTATTTTTTATTTTCTACAAGCAAAAGTTTATTTTAAATGGTGCCGGTGTGTAGTATTTACTCTAGCAGAAAGGAGATGAAGATTTCTGCAGGGAGGAAGATGATTTTAGCATGTTGTAACTAAAATCCACTGCTGTTCCCACAAAGGACTGAGGAGTACAAGAAAACGTCAGTTGGGGGAACGGTTTGCAGGTTAGGCTGCAAAGAAGGTATGTTCAGTCATTTATTTCTAGACAAGACTGTGTGATAATGCTAGAAAAGACTGATAATATCCCCATGAGGGAAGGGTAAAGCTGTATTCAGAGACTAAGTATGGAATTGCAAGCTTACATAACAGGGCTAGTTTATGCTGGTTGACACTATTTAATGGCAAACGGATTTTTATTGAAAAATTCATTTTTTGAGACACTTTGAATGTTCCTTTGGGTTTCTTTCAGGGGTTGTTACCCACATGGCTATTATTAAAACACTTCGGTGCTGAGAGGCCTAAAGAAACACTCCTAAGTAAGTTGGGAGGGGCCTAATTTCGTGCCTCAGATTCGCAGTTATATTTAACTAGAAGTCCAGGCTGTTTCACATGGAGGGCCCTGCTGCAGTTTGAGGGCCTATAAGACGCTTTTCCCCCACAAATCTGGTTCCTAAGGGCAGGTAGGGCCACAGCAGAGCTGTGGCAAGGTGCTGATGTTGTTTTAACCGATCTATTGGCTTACTGTCGATCCGGTTTGGGCATTAAGGGGTTAATCGTTTTTATTGCTAGTGGTGCAATCTTACTAATGCTTTAGGTACATACTGTAAAAATTTCGAAAAGTTTGCTGCATTTTTCACTGTTTTGCAAAATTGTGTGCCTTTTTTATCTCTTAAAGGCACAGTACCATTTTTTTTTTTTTTCAAAGTGTGTTTTTACTTGATTAAAGTGATTTCTAAGCCTGTTTATCTTACTACTAGTCTGTTAAACATTTCTGACACCAAAATCCTTGTTCAATGTGTTTAAAAGCCATGGTGGAACCCCCTCTCAGAATGTGTCCCACTTGTACTGATATGTCTATACATTTTACAGAACATATTGTTGCACTTAAAAATGTGGCCCAAGATGATTCTCAGGCAGAAGGTAATGAGGTTAGCCCGTTAACCTCTCCCCAAGTGTCACAACCAGTTACGCCCGCTCAAGCGACGCCTAGCACCTCTAGTGTGTCTAACTCTTTTACCTTGCAAGACTTGGCGGCAGTTATGAATAATACCCTCTCAGTGTTTTTATCTAAACTGCCCGTGTTACCTGCAAAGCGTGATAGCTCTGTTTTAAGAACAGATTCTAAGCATTCTGACGCTTTAGTAGCCGTATCCGATATACACTCACAACGCTCTGAAATGGGGGCGAGGGATGTGCTGTCTGAGGGAGAAATTTCCGATTCGGGAAAGGTTGCTCCTCAGACACTCAGATACGTTGGCTTTTAAATTTAAACTAGAACACCTCCGCTTATTGCTCAGGGAGGTTTTAGTTACTCTGGATGACTGCGACCCTTTGGTAGTTCCAGAGAAATTGTGTAAAATGGACAAGTACCTAGAAGTTCCCATTTACACTGATGTGTTCCTGGTCCCTAAGAGGATTGCGGATATCGTTACTAGGGAGTGGGATAGACCATGTATTCCGTTTGTTCCCCCTCCCTGTTTTTAAGAAAATGTTCCCCATCTCTGACCCCATGCGGGACTCGTGGCAGACGGTCCCTAAGGTGGAGGGGGCTGTTTCTTCACTTGCTAAACGCACAACCATACCAATTGAAGACAGTTGTGCTTTTAAAGACCCTATTGATAAAAAATTAGAGGGTTTACTTTAGAAAAATTTTGTTCAACAAGGTTTTCTTCTCCAACCTATTGCGTGCATTGTTCCTGTAACTACTACAGCTGCTTTCTGGTTCGAGGCGCTGGAAGATGTGCTCCAGACGGAGACCTCATATGAGGACATTATGGACAGAATTAAGGCTCTTAAGCTGGCTAATTCTTTTATCACAGATACTGCTTTCCAACTAGCTAAGTTAGCTGCAAAGAATTCAGGTTTCGCCATTTTAGCGCGTAGGGCGCTATGGCTAAAGTCCTGGTCGGCCGATGTGTCGTCAAAATCCAAACTCTTAAACATCCCTTTCAAAGGAAAGACCCTCTTCGGGCCTGAATTGAAAGAGATTATTTCAGAAATCACTGGGGGAAAAGGCCATGCTCTCCCTCAGGACAAGTCCTTTAAGACAAAGAACAAACAAAATAATTTTCGTTCCTTTCGGAATTTCAGGAGCAGCCTCGCTTCTCCCTCCCCTACTACAAAGCAAGAGGGTAACGCTTCACAACCCAGGACAGCCTGGAAACCTTACCAGGGCGGGAACAAGGGTAAACAGGTCAAGAAGCCTGCAGCTGCTTCCAAGACAGCATGATGGGGTAGCCCCAGATCCGGGACCGGATCTAGTAGGGGGCAGACTCTCTCTCTTCGCTCAGGCCTGGGCAAGAGACGTACACGATCCCTGGGCCTTAGAGATTGTATCCCAGGGATATCTTCTAGAATTCAAGGACTCCCCTCCAAGGGGAAGGTTCCACATTTCTGGTTTGTCTACAGACCAGCCAAAAAAAAAAAAGGCATTCTTACGCTGTGTAGAAGACCTACATACAATGGGAGTGATCCACCCAGTTCCAATTGCGGAACAAGGGCTGGGTTTTTACTCAAACCTGTTTGTGGTTCCCAAGAAAGAAGGAACTTTCAGACCAATCCTGGATCTCAAAATTCTAAACAAATTCCTCAGAGTCCCATCATTCAAGATGGAGACCATTCGGACAATCTTACTAATGATCCAGGAGGGTCAATATATGACTACCGTGGATCTTAAGGATGCGTATCTGCACATTACTATCCACAAAGATCATCACCAGTTTCTCAGGTTTGCCTTTCTGGACAAGCATTATCAGTTTGTGGCTCTTCCTTTCGGGTTGGCCACTGCTCCCAGAATTTTCACAAAGGTGCTAGGGTCCCTCCTGGCGGTACTAAGACCGTGGGGCATAGCAGTGGCGCCTTATCTAGACGACATCTTAATTCAGGCGTCGACTTTCCAAAGAGCCAAGTCTCGCACGGAAATTGTAGTGACCTTTCTGAGGTCTCACGGGTGGAAGGTGAACATCAAAAAGAGTTCTCTCTCCCCCCTCACAAGAGTTCCCTTCCTAGGAACCCTAATAGACTCGGTAGAAATGAAAATATTTCTGACGGAGGTCAGAAAGTTAAAACTCTTAACTACTTGCCGAGATCTTCATTCCATTCCTCGGCCATCTGTAGCTCAGTGCATGGAGACAATCGGACTAATGGTAGCGGCAATGGACATAGTCCCTTTTGCACGGATACACCTCAGACCACTGCAATTATGCATGCTCAAACAGTGGCATGGGGATTATGCAGATTTGTCTCCTCAAATACAGTTGGACCAGGGGACCAGAGATTCTCTTCTCTGGTGGTTGTCTCAGGATCACCTGTCTCAGGGAATGTGTTTCCGCAGACCAGAGTGGATCATCGTAACGACCGACGCCAGTCTGTTGGGCTGGGGTGCAGTCTAGGACTCCCTGAAAGCTCAGGGCTTATGGTCTCGGGAAGAAGCTCTTCTCCCGATAAACATTCTGGAACTGAGGGCGATATTCAATGCGCTTCAGGCATGGCCTCAGCTAGCTGCGGCCAAATTCATCAGATTTCAGTCGGACAACATCACGACTGTAGCTTACATCAATCATCAAGGAGGAACAAGGAGTTCCCTAGCAATGATGGAAGTAACCAAAATAATCAGACAACTGGGAGGCGGATTTTCACCCGGGGGAGTGGGAACTCCACTCGGAGGTATTTGCCCAGCTGACTCAGCTATGGGGCACTCCAGAATTGGATCTGATGGCGTCCCGTCAGAACACCAAGCTTCCTCTTTATGGGTCCAGGTCCCGGGATCCCCAGGCGGTGCTGATAGGTGCTCTAGCAGCGCCTTGGTCCTTCAATCTGGCCTATGTTTTTCCACCGTTTCCTCTCCTCCCTCGTCTGGTTGCCAGAATCAAGCAGGAGAGGGCTTTGGTGATTCTAATAGCGCCTGCGTGGCCACGCAGGACCTGGTATGCAGACCTAGTGGACATGTCATCTGTGCCACCATGGACACTACCAATGAGGCAGGACCTTCTAATACAAGGTCCTTTCAAACATCCAAATCTAATTTCTCTGCGTCTGACTGCTTGGAGATTGAACGCCTAATTCTATCAAAGCGTGGTTTCTCTGAGTCGGTTATTGATACCCTGATTCAGGCTAGAAAGCCTGTCACCAGGAAAATCTACCATAAGATTTGGCGAAAATATCTTTTTTGGTGCGAATCCGAGGGTTACGCATGGAGTAAGGTTAGGATTCCCAGAATTTTGTCCTTTCTCCAAAACGGATTGGAGAAAGAATTATCGGCTAGTTCCTTAAAGGGACAGATATCTGCTTTGTCTATTCTTTTCACAAACGTCTGGCAGAGGTACCAGACGTTCAAACGTTTAGTCAGGCTTTAGTCAGAATCAAGCCTGTTTATAGATCTGTGGCTCCGCCATGGAGTCTGAATTTAGTTCTTTCAGTTCTGCAAGGGGGTACCGTTTGAATCTTTACATTCCATAGATATTAAGTTTTTATCTTGGAAAGTTTTGTTTTTGGTAGCTATCTCTTCGGCTCGAAGAGTTTCAGAGTTATCTGCTCTACAGTGTGATTCACCTTACCTGGTGTTCCATGCAGATAAAGTAGTTTTGCGTACCAAACCCAGTTTTCTTCCTAAGAATATTAATCGGAAAATTGTTGTTCCTTCTCTGTGTCCTAATCCTTCGTCGAAGAAGGAACGTCTGTTACACAATCTTGATGTGGTTCGTGCTTTAAAGTTCTATTTACAATCAACTAAGGATTTCAGACAAACAAGTTCTTTGTTGTCTATTCTGGTAAGAGGAGAGGTCAGAAGGCGACCGCTACTTCTCTTTCCTTTTGGCTGAAAAGCATCATCCATTTGGCCTATGAGACTGCTGGCCAGCAGCCTCCTGAAACAATTTGTGCTCATTCTACCAGAGCAGTGGCTTCCACATGGGCTTTTAAAAATGAGGCTTCTGTTGAACAGATTTGTAAGGCAGCGACTTGGTCTTCGCTGCATACTTTTTCCAAAATTTACAAATTCGATACTTTTGCTTCTTCGGAGGCTATTTTTGGGAGGTTTTACAAGCAGTGGTGCCTTCCGTTTAAGGTACCTGTCTTGTTCCCTCCCTTCATCCGTGTCCTAAAACTTTGGTATTGGTATCCCACAAGTAAAGGATGAATCCGTGGACTGGATATACCTTACAAGAGAAAACAGAATTTATGCTTACCTGATAAATTTATTTCTCTTGTGGTGTATCCAGTTCAGGGCCCGCCCTGGCATTTTAAGACAGGTGGTTTTTATTTTTAAACTACAGTCACCACTGCACCCTATGGTTTCTCCTTTTTCTTCCTAACCTTCGGTCGAATGACTGGGGGGTGGAGCTAGAGGGGGAGCTATATGGACAGCTCTGCTGTGTGCTCTCTTTGCCACTTCCTGTAGGGAAGGAGAATATCCCACAAGTGGAGGATAAATCCGTGGACTGGATACACCACAAGAGAAATAAATTTATCAGGTAAGCATAAATTCAGTTTTTACCATTTTGATGTGTGCTTCTTCGGGAGCAGCCTTTGGTAGAAAGGTTCTTCAAGCTTAATTATTTTTTTGGATTTAATTTCTCAGTGGACACAGCTGTTGTTATTTAATCCCTCCCTCTCTAGTGACTCGTGGATTTCCACATTTTGGGTATTATATCCCACACGTCACTAGCTCATGGACTCTTGCCACTTACATGAAATAAAACATAATTTATGTAAGAACTTACCTGATAAATTAATTTATTTCATAGTGGCAAGAGTCCATGAAACCCATCCTATTTTTTGTGGTTATGATTTTTTGTATAAAGCACTTTATTTCTTCCAGTTCCTCTTTTTGTATGCTTTTACACCTCACTTCTTTTCTACACGTTAACTAAGGTATGAGTGAGGTGGGAGGTGTATTTATAGGCATTTTGAGGTTTGGTAAACTTTACCCCTCCTGGTAGGAATGTATATCCCATACGTCACTAGCTCATGGACTCTTGCCACTATGAAAGAAATTAATTTATCAAGTAAGTTCTTACATTGTTTTTCAGCTGAAAAATGTGACTTTCTGAATATAGCCACGTTATTGCATCTCAATATATCCTGACTTTTTTTTTATGTATTTTTTTTTTTCTTTTCTTGTAGGATTGAGGAGGAGCTTGGCAGCAAAGCTCTGTTTGCTGGCAAGAACTTCAGGAAGCCAGTTTGCAATTGAGGACCTCTCCATTTATGCACTTTTCAAAGCATATAGTCGCTGTAAACTTAGAATGCAGGAAGTAGCTAAAATTCCTTCACTGCTGAAATTCACCCCCCAATAATTTCTCTAAGACAAAGCTGACCTGGAGCTTCCATCCCAATGTTCCTGTTTGGTTCCAGAAGCTGTGTTGCTTTTGAGGATGATTCCTCACTCTGTGCCTGCATGCTTTTCTTATGTTGTGGATATGGTTCTGATGACTTTAGTCTAATGTAAACGTCAAATTATTACGGTTTCAGGTAATTAGCTAATTCATGTGCAAGCTCCAAAATAAGAGATTTGTGACAATAAAGTCTTAAATGCGGTTCATGGTATGTGTGTGTGTTTTTTGTTATTTTACTCCTGGTAAATACCAATAGTTTATGTATAGAGACACACAGACCAAGATTGCAGACAGAATCCGGAATTAGCAATTAATGGCAGTGAGAGTCCGCAAATTCATTACCTAATGAAGTGAGTTCCCTATTGTCTTCCTCACACCTCGCCCACTTGACCCTATCCCTTCACATCTAATACCTTCTCTGTCTTCTTCCCTCACTCCATCTCTTACTCACATTTTCAACCTATCCCTTACTACCGGTTCATTCCCATCTTCCTTCAAACATGCAAAGGTCACCCCATCCTCAAAAAACCCTCCCTCTACCCCAATTCTCCTGCAAACTACCGCCCCATATCACTGCTTCTGCTAGCTTCAAAAATCCTGGAAAAACTAGTTTTCGATCACCTAGCCCTCTTCTTGTCCTCCAACTTATTGCTTGATCCCTTGCAATCTGGTTTCCATCCCCAACACTCAACTGAGACTGCCCTCACCAAGGTTATTAATGATCTTTCTTTTACAAGATATGACGAGTCCACGGATTTCATCCTTGTGGGATTACGCCTCCTGGTCAGCAGGAGGAGGCAAAGAGCACCACAGCAGAGTTGTATATATAGCTCCTCCCTTCCCTCCCACTCCAGTCATTCTCTTTGCCTGTGTTAGTGATAGGAAGAGGTAAAGTGAGGTGCTAGTTTTAGATTCTTCAATCAAGTGTTTATTATTTTTAAATGGTGCCAGTGAGTACTATTTTTCTCAGGGTGGAGCATCAGATGTTTCAGCAATGGGAACTGAGGAGTTTTTGTTCTACATTATCACTCACTCCCCATGCTGGTGCTGCCCTGCTGATGGTCTTATACGATATCACATAAAGCCCTATTTGTCCCCACAGATCTACAGGAGGTGATGTAAAGAGTCCTCTTATCGTGGGGGACAGGTTCAGATCAGCACTACGTATGGCTCAGAACAGACTGGACGTTAGATGCTGCAGCTTAAGTGGGGTAACTAACTTGTAAACTATGTGTTAATTCCCTACCTGTTTTTCCTTTATAACAGAATCTGTGTAAAAGGTGTTGTCTGTGTAAAGTCAGTGGGCTGGTGTATGTGACCCGTTTGCACTAACAGTGTTTTGAGAACAATTACAATAGCAGTGGTGTTTATATATGCAGGCTGACGCTGGAGATGTAAAAAAGGGTTGTTAATCCTTATTTATATGTGGCATGGTTTAATTAGGGATCGTATTGGCTTATACTAGTAAACTGTGGAGATCGGGTTTACCCGACATTGATTTTCTCTTACGGCGCCCTTTTTTGTATGTATAACGCCCACGATGGGCGGGGCTACGTTCGCGCGCTTGATGCGCACTTGTTATTCCTAGGTCCGCTTGGTTTAACTTAAAAGAGCTAGATCAGCATGCGGACTTAGGTAGTGGTTGTTTGAGGCATCTGGTTGGTGTGGGGTAGGCGCCACATCAGAGCTGTGGCTTGGTGCAGGGGTTAAATTTAGTTGTAATATAAAGGAGACTATATTAACCTAAGATTTATATATATTGGGTATAGCTACTGCTTATTGTTTGTTTGTTACCTTTTTTGCAGTAAAAAACTATCGTTTCCAATTGCAGTACAAATTTGTCATTTTAAAATTAAAGGCACAGTACCGTTTTTCAAATTTAAAGACACAGTATTTTTTTTTGCTATTTCTTATATCTGACACGACCAATTTTGCTCTTGTTTTTCTTTTTATCATGGCTGAATTATTGGAACAGACTTGTTCTATGTGCTTAGCTGCCATTGTGGAACCCCCTCTTACATTTTGTCCCTCCTGCACTGAGAGGGCTTTACAATATAAAGAACAAATTTTCTTTAATGCAAATAACTCTCAGCTTGATGAGGGTATGCCGCAAATTTCTCCTCAAGCGTCACAGCCTTTAACACCTGCTCAGGCGCCATCAACCAAGTCCACCTCATTTACTCTGCAGGATATGGCGGCAGTTATGTCATCTACTCTTACAGAAGTTTTGTCTAAGTTGCCAGTGTTGCAAGGCAAACGTAGTAGAAGAGCGGACCAGGTGGTTCAGGCGACTTCTGACTCCTTGTTGGCGATCTCCGATGTACACTCCCAGGGCTCTGAAGTGGGAGGCAGGTAGACTCTGTCTGAAGGGGAATTGTCTGATTCAGGTAGTGCATTACCCCAGACAGATTCGGACGTAATGTCCTTCAGATTTAAGCTTGAACACCTCCGTCTGTTGTGGGAGGTTTTGCTGACTCTGGATGATTGTGACTATTGTGGTGCCACCAGAGAAATTGTGTAAGATGGACAAATACTTAGAAGTTCATTCTTATTCTGATGTTTTTCCGGTTCCTAAGAGAATTTCGGATATTATTACATGGGAATGGGAAAGACCGGTATTCCGTTTTTACCTTCCTCTACCTTTAAGAAAATGTACCCTATAGCTGACGCCGTTCGGGATTCTTGGCACCCTAAGGTGGAAGGAGCTATATCTACCCTTGCTAAGCGTACAACTATTCCTATTGAGGACAGTTGTGCTTTCAAAGACCCTATGGACAAAAAAATTGGAAGGTCTTCTAAAAAAGCTATTTATTCATCAAGGGTTTCTATTACAACCGACGGCCTGCATTGTCCCGGTTACAACTGCGGCCGCATTCTGGTTTGATGCCTTAGAAGAATCTCTTAAGACTGAGACTTCTTTAGAGGAAATATTGGATAGAATTATGGCCATTAAGCTGGCAAATCCTTTTGTTACAGATGCCGCTTTCCAGATCGCCAAATTGGCGGCTAAAAATGCAGGATTTTCCATCTTAGCTCTCAGAGCCTTATGGTTAAAATCTTGGTCTGCGGATGTGTCCTCTAAATCCAAGCTTTTGGCTATTCCTTTCAAAGGTAAAACCCTATTCGGGCCTGACTTGAAAGAGATCATTTCTGACATTACGGGAGGTAAGGGTCATCTCCTACCTCAGGATAAGAATTCTAAGCAGAGGGGTAGACCGAGTAATTTTCCTTCCTTTAGAAATTTCAAGGGAGTCCCCTGTGCCTCTTCCGCTAAACAGGAAGGGAATTTTGCACAAGCCAAGTCCGTCTGGAGACCTAACCAGGCTTGGAACAAGGGTAAACAACCCAAGAAGCCCGCTGCTGCTCCCAAGACAGCATGAAGGGGCGGCCCCCAATCCGGGACCGGATCTAGTAGGGGGCAAACTTTCTCTCTTTGTCCAGGCTTGGATAAGAGACGTTCAGGATCCTTGGACACTGAAAATCGTGTCTCAAGGGTATCAGCTGGAGTTAAAAAAATTCCAAGGGGAAGGTTCCTTCTTTCACGATTGTCTGTAGATCAGATAAAAAGAGAGCCGTTCTTACGTTGTGTAAAATACCTATCCACTATGGGAGTAATTTGTCCCGTTCCAATTCTGGAACAGGGGCAGGGATTTTACTCAAATCTTTTCATGGTTCCCAAAAAAGAGGGAACATTCTGACCCATTTTAGATCTCAAGAGTCTAAACAAGTTTCTCACAGTCCCATCCTTCAAGATGGAGACTATTCAGACAATTCTTCCATTGATCCAGGAGGGTCAATATATGACTACCGTGGATTTAAAGGATGCATACCTTCAAATTCCTATCCACAAAGATAACCAGTTCCTAAGATTTGCCTTTCTGGACAAACATTTTCAGTTCGTGGCTCTGTCCTTCGGGTTGGCCATGGCACCCAGGATCTTCACAAAGGTTCTAGGGTCTCTGCTGGCGGTTCTCAGACCCCGAGGCATTGCAGTGGCTCCGTATCTGGACGATATTCTGATCCAGGCTGTTGCACAATTATCCCTCAAATCCACCAGGATTACATTCAATAAATCCACTTTGGATATGCTCTGGATAATATCCTCTGCGCTGTGTAATACTTATAATAACACCTAGTGTCACCTCACTATACACTACCACACTATTCACTTTACCAACAATCCCAGGTAAATATTGTATGTGTAGTTCTACACAAATATAGCCACTATTCTGTACTCATAGTAATTCCAGGCTAAATGATTTTCAGACACTCAGTTCTTTACCAGAGAGAGAGCTTTAATTAGGATCTGCCCAAATTACAGAAAAGTTACAGAGACAGTTATATAAAAAGATTTTCAGTCATACCCCCAAACACACAATGTATCCTATCTAACAGTTATTACAGGGTGGGTGTTTCTGTGTGTACTTACCAAAACCCTTTCTTCCTATCTAGAATGACTTGTGCAGTTGCATGTGTGTGTTTGTGTATGTGATTGCGTGTGTGTGTAGAGTGTCAGTGTGTGTATACCTACCAACCTTCCATCCCAACTGCCCCCATCCCTCTCCGCTGTCCTGTTTATATCCTGAGATCTTTCTTGTAAAGGGTGAAGTACTTTGCATATGTAAAGACCTTGGGGGGTAGTTATCAACGTGTCAACTTTCCTGCCTTCGCCGGTTCAATACGTCCGCCTAAGCTCGCCTACCTTTGCCGCCGCGGACCTGAAAAAATTTGCCTAAGTTATCAATAAGTCTGTCAAAAAGCCGCGCACCAAGTACAGGGCGATGAGCAGCGGACTGTGAGAGTTATCACTCATCCGATCTCGCTGCTCTTCTGCTTTTTTACAGCTTTATTGCTAGCCTGTCACTAAGCACCCACACTAAACTACACTGTTCTACCCCCTATACCGGCGCCCCTGCAACTCAATAAAGTTACTAACCCCTAAACCGCCGCTCCTAGACCCCGCCGCAACTATAACAAATGTATTAACCCCTAAACCGCCGCTCCCGTACACCGCCGCAACCTACATTATACCTAGTAACCCCTATCCTGCCCCCCTATACCGCCGCCCTCTATAATAAAGTTATTAACCCCTATCCTGCTGATCCCGCACCTCGCCGCAACTAAATAAATAGTAAACCGCCGCTCCCGGACCCCGCCGCAACCTATATTAAATTTATTAACCCCTAATCTGCCCCCCCTACACCGTCGCCACCTATAATACATTTATTAACCCCTATCCTGCCCCCCACTACACCACCGCCACTGTAATAAATTTATTAACCCCTAAACCTAAGTTTAACACTAACCCTAACACCCCCCCAACTTAAATATTAATTAAATAAATCTAAATAATATTTCTATTGTTAAATAAATTAATCCTATTTAAAACTAAATATTTACCTTTTAAAATAAACCCTAGTATAGCTACAATATAAATAATAATTATATTGTAGCTATTTTAGGATTTATTTTTATTTTATAGGTAACTTTCAATTTATTTTAACTAGGTACAATAGCTATTAAATAGTTAATAACTATTTCTTTCATGTAATTAACAAGAGTCCATGAGCTAGTGACGTATGGGATATACATTCCTACCAGGAGGGGCAAAGTTTCCCAAACCTTAAAATGCCTATAAATACACCCCTCACCACACCCACAAATCAGTTTTACAAACTTTGCCTCCAAGGGAGGTGGTGAAGTAAGTTTGTGCTAGATTCTACGTTGATATGCGCTCCGCAGCAAGTTGGAGCCCGGTTTTCCTCTCAGCGTGCAGTGAATGTCAGAGGGATGTGAGGAGAGTATTGCCTATTGAATGCAGTGATCTCCTTCTACGGGGTCTATTTCATAAGGTTCTCTGTTATCGGTCGTAGAGATTCATCTCTTACCTCCCTTTTCAGATCGACGATATACTCTTATATTTACCATTTCCTCTACTGATTCTCGTTTCAGTACTGGTTTGGCTTTCTACAAACATGTAGATGAGTGTCCTGGGGTAAGTAAGTCTTATTTTCTGTGACACTCTAAGCTATGGTTGGGCACTTTATTTATAAAGTTCTAAATATATGTATTCAAACATTTATTTGCCTTGACTCAGAATGTTCAACTTTCCTTATTTCCAGACAGTCAGTTTCATATTTGGGATTATGCTTTAATTATCATATTTTTCTTACCTCAAAAATTTGACTTTTTTCCCTGTGGGCTGTTAGGCTCGCGGGGGCTGAAAATGCTTCATTTTATTGCGTCATTCTTGGCGCAGACTTTTTTGGCGCAAAAATTCATTTCCGTTTCCGGCGTCATACGTGTCGCCGGAAGTTGCGTCATTTTTTTGACGTTATTTTGCGCCAAAGATGTCGGCGTTCCGGATGTGGCGTCATTTTTGGCGCCAAAAGCATTTAGGCGCCAAATAATGTGGGCGTCTTATTTGGCGCCAAAAAATATGGGCGTCGCTTTTGTCTCCACATTATTTCAGTCTCATTTTTCATTTGCTTCTGGTTGCTAGAAGCTTGATGTTTGGCATTTTTTTCCCATTCCTGAAACTGTCTTATAAGGAATTTGATCTATTTTGCTTTATATGTTGTTTTTTCTCTTACATATTGCAAGATGTCTCACGTTGCATCTGAGCCAGAAGATACTACAGGAAAACCTCTGCCTGCTGGATCTACCAAAGCTAAGTGTATCTGCTGTAAACTTTTGGTAGCTATTCCTCCAGCTGTTGTTTGTATTAAATGTCATGACAAACTTGTTAATGCAGATAATATTTCCTTTAGTGATGTACCATTGCCTGTTGCAGTTCCCTCAACATCTAAGGTGCAGAATGTTCCTGTTAACATAAGAGATTTTGTTTCTGAATCCATAAAGAAGGCTTTGTCTGTTATTTCTCCTTCTAGTAAACGTAAAAAGTCTTTTAAATCTTCTCTCTCTACAGATGAATTTTTAAATGAACACCATCATTCTGATTCTTTGGACTCTTCTGGTTCAGAGGATTCTGTCTCAGAGATTGATGCTGATAAATCTTCATATTTATTTAAGATGGAATTTATTCGCTCTTTACTTAAAGAAGTACTAATTGCTTTAGAAATAGAGGATTCTAGTCCTCTTGATACTAATTCTATACGTTTGGATAAGGTTTTTTAAAGCTCTTGCGGTTATTCCGGAAGTCTTTCCTGTTCCTAATGCTATTTCTGCAGTAATTGCTAAGGAATGGGATAGATTGGGTAATTCATTTACTCCTTCTAAACGTTTTAAGCAATTATATCCTGTTCCGCCTGACAGATTAGAATTTTGGGACAAAATCCCTAAAGTTGATGGGGCTATTTCTACCCTTGCTAAACGCACTACCATTCCTACATCAGATGGTACCTCGTTTAAGGATCCTTTAGATAGAAAAATTGAATCTTTTCTAAGAAAAGCTTATCTATGTTCAGGTAATCTTCTTAGACCTGCTATATCATTGGCTGATGTTGCTGCAGCTTCAACTTTTTGGTTGGAAACTCTAGCGCAACAAGTAACAAATCGTGATTCTCATGATATTATTATTCTTCTCCAGCATGCTAATAATTTCATCTGTGATGCCATTTTTGATATTATTAGAGTTGATGTTAGATTTATGTCTCTGGCTATCTTAGCCAGAAGAGCTTTATGGCTTAAGACTTGGAATGCTGATATGGCTTCTAAATCAACTCTACTTTCCTTTTCTTTCCAGGGAAACAAATTATTTGGTTCTCAGTTGGATTCTATTATTTCAACTGTTACTGGTGGGAAAGGAACTTTTTTACCACAGGATAAAAAGTCTAAAGGTAAAAACAGGGCTAACAATCGTTTTCGTTCCTTTCGTTTCAACAAAGAACAAAAGCCTGATCCTTCGTCCTCAGGAGCAGTTTCAGTTTGGAAACCATCTCCAGTCTGGAATAAATCCAAGCCTGCTAGAAAGGCAAAGCCTGCTTCTAAGTTCACATGAAGGTACGGCCCTCATTCCAGTTCAGCTGGTAGGGGGCAGGTTACGTTTTTTCAAAGAAATTTGGATCAGTTCTGTTCACAATCTTTGGATTCAGAACATTGTTTCAGAAGGGTACAGAATTGGTTTCAAGATGAGACCTCCTGCAAAGAGATTTTTTCTTTCCCATGTCCCAGTAAATCCAGTGAAAGCTCAAGCATTTCTGAATTGTGTTTCAGATCTAGAGTTGGCTGGAGTAATTATGCCAGTTCCAGTTCCGGAACAGGGGATGGGGTTTTATTCAAATCTCTTCATTGTACCAAAGAAGGAGAATTCCTTCAGACCAGTTCTGGATCTAAAATTATTGAATCGTTATGTAAGGATACCAACGTTCAAGATGGTAACTGTAAGGACTATATTGCCTTTTGTTCAGCAAGGGAATTATATGTCCACAATAGATTTACAGGATGCATATCTGCATATTCCGATTCATCCAGATCATTATCAGTTCCTGAGATTCTCTTTTCTAGACAAGCATTACCATTTTGTGGCTCTACCGTTTGGCCTTGCTACAGCTCCAAGAATTTTCACAAAGATTCTCGGTGCCCTTCTGTCTGTAATCAGAGAACAGGGTATTGTGGTATTTCCTTATTTGGACGATATCTTGGTACTTGCTCCGTCTTTACATTTAGCAGAGTCTCATACGAATCGTCTTGTGTTGTTTCTTCAAGATCATGGTTGGAGGATCAATTTACCAAAAAGTTCTTTGATTCCTCAAACAAGGGTAACCTTTCTGGGTTTCCAGATAGATTCAGTGTCCATGACTTTGTCTTTAACAGACAAGAGACGTCTAAAATTGATTACAGCCTGTCGAAACCTTCAGTCTCAATCATTCCCTTCGGTAGCCTTATGCATGGAAATTCTAGGTCTTATGACTGCTGCATCGGACGCGATCCCCTTTGCTCGTTTTCACATGCGACCTCTTCAGCTCTGTATGCTGAACCAATGGTGCAGGGATTACACGAAGATATATCAATTAATATCTTTAAAACCGATTGTTCGGCACTCTCTAACGTGGTGGACAGATCACCATCGTTTAATTCAGGGGGCTTCTTTTGTTCTTCCGACCTGGACTGTAATTTCAACAGATGCAAGTCTCACAGGTTGGGGAGCTGTGTGGGGATCTCTGACGGCACAAGGAGTTTGGGAATCTCAGGAGGTGAGATTACCGATCAATATCTTGGAACTCCGTGCAGTTTTCAGAGCTCTTCAGTTTTGGCCTCTTCTGAAGAGAGAATCGTTCATTTGTTTTCAGACAGACAATGTCACAACTGTGGCATACATCAATCATCAAGGAGGGACTCACAGTCCTCTGGCTATGAAAGAAGTATCTCGAATTTTGGTTTGGGCGGAATCCAGCTCCTGTCTAATCTCTGCGGTTCATATCCCAGGTGTAGACAATTGGGAAGCGGATTATCTCAGTCGCCAAACGTTGCATCCGGGCGAATGGTCTCTTCACCCAGAGGTATTTCTTCAGATTGTTCAAATGTGGGGGCTCCCAGAGATAGATCTGATGGCCTCTCATCTAAACAAGAAACTTCCCAGGTATCTGTCCAGATCCCGGGATCCTCAGGCGGAGGCAGTGGATGCATTATCACTTCCTTGGAAATATCATCCTGCCTATATCTTTCCGCCTCTAGTTCTTCTTCCAAGAGTAATCTCCAAGATTCTGAGGGAATGCTCGTTTGTTCTGCTAATAGCTCCGGCATGGCCTCACAGGTTTTGGTATGCGGATCTTGTCCGGATGGCATCTTGCCAACCATGGACTCTTCCGTTAAGACCAGACCTTCTGTCTCAAGGTCCTTTTTTCCATCCGGATCTGAAATCCTTAAATTTAAAGGTATGGAGATTGAACGCTTGATTCTTGGTCATAGAGGTTTCTCTGACTCCGTGATTAATACTATGTTACAGGCTCGTAAATCTGTATCTCGAGAGATATATTATAGAGTCTGGAAGACTTATATTTCTTGGTGTCTTTCTCATCATTTTTCTTGGCATTCTTTTAGAATACCGAGAATTTTACAGTTTCTTCAGGATGGTTTAGATAAGGGTTTGTCCGCGAGTTCTTTGAAAGGACAAATCTCCGCTCTTTCTGTTCTTTTTCACAGAAAGATTGCTATTCTTCCTGATATTCATTGTTTTGTACAAGCTTTGGTTCGTATAAAACCTGTCATTAAGTCAATTTCTCCTCCATGGAGTTTGAATTTGGTTTTGGGAGCTCTTCAAGCTCCTCCGTTTGAACCTATGCATTCATTGGACATTAAATTACTTTCTTGGAAAGTTTTGTTCCTTTTGGCCATCTCTTCTGCTAGAAGAGTTTCTGAATTATCTGCTCTTTCGTGTGAGTCTCCTTTTCTGTTTTTTCATCAGGATAAGGCGGTGTTGCGAACTTCTTTTGAATTTTTACCTAAAGTTGTGAATTCCAACAACATTAGTAGAGAAATTGTGGTTCCTTCATTATGTCCTAATCCTAAGAATTCTAAGGAGAAATCATTGCATTCTTTGGATGTTGTTAGAGCTTTGAAATATTATGTTGAAGCTACGAAATCTTTCCGTAAGACTTCTAGTCTATTTGTTATCTTTTCCGGTTCTAGGAAAGGCCAGAAAGCTTCTGCCATTTCTTTGGCATCTTGGTTGAAATCTTTAATTCATCTTGCCTATGTTGAGTCGGGTAAAATTCCGCCTCAAAGAATTACAGCTCATTCTACTAGGTCAGTTTCTACTTCCTGGGCGTTTAGGAATGAAGCTTCGGTTGACCAGATCTGCAAAGCAGCAACTTGGTCCTCTTTGCATACTTTTACTAAATTCTACCATTTTGATGTATTTTCTTCTTCTGAAGCAGTTTTTGGTAGAAAAGTTCTTCAGGCAGCGGTTTCAGTTTGAATCTTCTGCTTATGTTTTTTGTTAAACTTTATTTTGGGTGTGGATTATTTTCAGCAGGAATTGGCTGTCTTTATTTTATCCCTCCCTCTCTAGTGACTCTTGTGTGGAAAGATCCACATCTTGGGTAGTCATTATCCCATACGTCACTAGCTCATGGACTCTTGTTAATTACATGAAAGAAAACATAATTTATGTAAGAACTTACCTGATAAATTCATTTCTTTCATATTAACAAGAGTCCATGAGGCCCACCCTTTTTTGTGGTGGTTATGATTTTTTTGTATAAAGCACAATTATTCCAATTCCTTATTTTATATGCTTCGCACTTTTTTTCTTATCACCCCACTTCTTGGCTATTCGTTAAACTGATTTGTGGGTGTGGTGAGGGGTGTATTTATAGGCATTTTAAGGTTTGGGAAACTTTGCCCCTCCTGGTAGGAATGTATATCCCATACGTCACTAGCTCATGGACTCTTGTTAATATGAAAGAAATGAATTTATCAGGTAAGTTCTTACATAAATTATGTTTTAATAGCTACCTAGCTAAAATAATGAGAAATTTACCTGTAAAATAAAAACTAACCTAAGTTACAATTACACCTAACACTACACTATCATTAAATAAATTAATCCTATTTAAAACTAAATACTTACCTGTAAAATAAACCCTAAGATAGCTACAATGTAATTAATAATTACATTGTAGCTATTTTAGGATTTATATTTATTTTACAGGTAACTATTTATTTTAGCTAGTTAGAATAGTTATTAAATAGTTATTAACTATTTAATAACTACCTAGCTAAAAGAAATACAAAATAACCTGTAAAATAAATCCTAACCTAAGTTACAATTAAACCTAACACTACACTATCATTAAATTAATTAAATAAATTAACTACAAATGACTACAATTAAATACAATTACATAAACTAACTAAAGTACAAAAACTAAAAAAAATAAGTTACGAACATTTAAAAAATATTACAACAATTCTAAGCTAATTACACCTAATCTAAGCCCCCTAATAAAATAACAAAGCCCCCCAAAATAAAAAAATCCCTACCCTATTCTACATTAAAAAAGTTCAAAGCTCTTTTACCTTACCAGCCCTTAAAAGGGCCTTTTGTGGGGCATGCCCCAAATAAAACTGCTCTTTTGCCTGTAAAAGAAAAATACAACCCCCCCAACATTAAAACCCACCACCCACATACCCCTAATCTAACCCAAACCCCCCTTAAAATAACCTAACACTAATCCCCTGAAGATCATCCTACCTTGAGTCCTCTTCACTCAGCCGAGCCACCGATGGAATTGAAGAGGAGATCCGGAGCGGCAGAAGTGATCCTCCAAGCGGCGCTGAAGAAGTCTTCCATCCGATGAAGTGATCCTCCAGGCGGCGCTGAAGAAGTCTTCTATCCGGGCGTTTTCATCTTCCAAGCGGGGTCTTCAATCTTCTTTCTTCAGGATCCATCTTCATCCCACCGACGCGGAACATCCTTCTTTCCCGACGGACTACCGACGAATGAAGGCTCCTTTAAGGGACGTCATCCAAGATGGAGTCCCTTCAATTCCGATTGGCTGATAGGATTCTATCAGCCAATCGGAATTAAGGTAGGAAAAATCTGATTGAATCAGCCAATCAGATTGAGATCGCATTCTATTGGCTGTTCCGATCAGCCAATAGAATGTGATCTCAATCTGATTGGCTGATTCAATCAGCCAATCAGATTTCTTTCATGTAATTAGCAAGAGTCCATGAGCTAGTGAAGCATGGGATATACATTCCTACCAGGAGGGGCAAAGTTTCCCAAACCTCAAAAAGTTTCCCAAACCACACCCACAATTCAGTTTTACAAACTTTGCCTCCCATGGAGGTGGTGTAGTAAGTTTGTGCTAGATTCTACGTTGATATGCGTTTCGCAGCAGGCTGGAGCCCGGTTTTCCTCTGAGTGCAGTGAATGTCAGAGGGATGTGAAGAGAGTATTGCCTATTTGAAGTCAGTGGTCTCCTTCTACGGGATCTATTTCATAGGTTATCTGTTATCGGTCGTAGAGATTCATCTCTTACCTCCCTTTTCAGATCGACGATATACTCTGATATACCATTACCTCTACTGATTCTCGTTTCAGTACTGATTTGGCTGTCTACAATATGTAGATGAGTGTCTTAGGGTAAGTCTTATTTTTTATGACACTCTAAGCTATGGTTGGGCACTTTACATATAAAGTTCTAAATATATGTGTTTAAACTTATATTTGCCTTGATTCAGGATAATCAGTATTCCTTATTTCAGACAGTCAGTTTCATTATTTGGGATAATGCATATGAAATATTTTTTTCTTACCTTAAAAATTATTTTCAATTGTTAGGCTCGTGGGGGCTGAAAATGCTTCAATTTATTGCGTCATTCTTGGCGCTGAGTTTTTCGGCGATAAAATTTTGACATTTCCGGCACCCTAATTGACGCCGGAAGTTTGCGTATGGTTGCGTCATATTTGACGTTCAGACGTTTTTTTGCCCAAAATTGTGGGCGTCGTTGGCGTCACAGGATGTGGCGTCATACTTGGCACCAAAAAATATAGGCGTTGTACTTGGCGCCAATAATGTGGGCGTCATTTTTGGCGCCAAAAAATGTGGGCGTCATTCTTGTCTCCACCTTTTTTTCACATTATTTCAGTCTCATTTTTCATTGCTTCTGGTTGCTAGAGGCTTGTTCATTTGGCATTTTTTCCCATTCCTGAAACTGTCATTTAAGGAATTTGATAATTTTGCTTTATATGTTGTTTTTTCTATTACATATTGCAAGATGTCTCAACATGACCCTGGATCAGAATCTACTTCTGGAAAGACGCTGCCTGATGCTGGTTCTACCAAAGTTAAGTGTATCTGTTGTAAACTTTTGGTAACTGTTCCTCCAGCTGTTGTTTGTGATAACTGTCATGATAAACTTTCTAATGCAGATTGTATTTCCATTAGTAATAATCCATTACCTGTTGTTGTTCCTTCAACATCTAATGTTCAGGATGTCCCTGTTAATGTTAAAGAATTTGTTTCTAAATCTATTAGGAAGGCTCTGTCTGTTATTCCTCCTTCCAGTAAGCGTAAAAGGTCTTTTAAAACTTCATATTTCAGATGAATTTTTAGGTGACCATCATCATTCTGACTTATCTGTTTCTGATGAGGATCTATCTGGCTCAGAAGATTCTGCCTCAGATATTGACACTGATAAATCTTCATATTTATTTAAGATGGAGTTTATTCGTTCTTTACTTAAAGAAGTGTTAATTGCATTAGATATGGAGGAGTCTAGTCCTCTTGATACTAAATCTACTAAGCGTTTAAATTCGGTTTTCAAACCTCATGTAGTTATTCCTGAAGTTTTTCCAGTTCCTGACGCTATTTCAGAAGTAATTTCTAGGGAATGGAATAGTATGGGTACTTCATTTACTCCTTCTCAAAGGTTTAAAAAATTGTACCCTGTGCCATCTGATAGATTAGAGTTTTGGGATAAAATCCCTTAAGTTGATGGGGCTATTTCTACTCTTGCTAAGCGTACTACTATTCCTACGGCGGATAGTACTTCCTTTAAGAATCCTTTAGACAGGAAGATTGAATCCTTTCTAAGGAGAGCTTATTTATGTTCAGGTAATCTTCTTAGACCTGCTATTTCTTTGGCTGATGTTGCTGCAGCTTCAACTTTCTGGTTGGAGGCTTTAGCGCAACAAGTGTCAGACCATAATGCTTATAGCATTGTTAAACTTCTTCAACATGCTAATAACTTTATTTGTGATGCCATTTTTGATATCATTAGAGTTGATGTCAGGTATATGTCTTTAGCTATCTTAGCTAGAAGAGCTTTATGGCTTAAATCTTGGAATGCAGATATGACCTCTAAGTCAACTTTGCTTTCTCTTTCTTTCCAAGGTAATAAATTATTTGGTTCACAGTTGGATTCTATTATTTCAACTGTTACTGGGGGGAAAGGAACCTTTTTGCCTCAGGACAAAAAATCTAAAGGCAAATACAGGGCTGCTAATCGTTTTCGTTCCTTTCATCAGAATAAAGAACAAAAGCCTGACCCTTCCCCTAAAGGAACGGTTTCCGTTTGGAAACCTTCTCCAGTCTGGAATAAATCCAAGCCTTTCAGAAAGTCAAAACCAGCTCCTAAATCCGTATGAAGGTGCGGCCCTCATTCCAGCACAGCTGGTAGGGGGCAGGTTACGATTTTTCAAAGATATTTGGATCAATTCGATTCACAGTCTTTGGATTCAGAACATTGTTTCTCAAGGATACAGAATAGGTTTCAAGATAAGACCTCCTGTGGGAAGATTTTTTCTCTCTTGCATTCCAGTAAACCCAGTGAAGGCTCAGGCATTTCTGAAATGTGTTTCAGATCTAGAGTTGGCTGTGGTAATTGTACCAGTTCCAGTTCTGGAACAGGGGCTGGGGTTTTATTCAAATCTATTGTACCAAAGAAGGAGAATTCCTTCAGACCAGTTCTGGATCTAAAAATATTGAATCGTTATGTAAGAATACCAACATTCAAAATAGTGACTTTAAGGACTATTCTGCCTTTTGTTCAGCAAGGGCATTATATGTCCACTATAGATTTACAGGATGCATATCTTCATATTCCGATTCATCCAGATCACTATCAGTTTCTGAGATTCTCTTTTCTAGACAAGCATTACCAGTTTGTTGCCCTTCCGTTTGGCCTAGCAACAGCTCCGAGGATCTTTTCAAAGGTTCACGGTGCCCTTCTCTCTGTAATCAGAGAACAGGGTATTGCAGTATTTCCTTATTTGGACGATATCTTGGTACTTGCTCAGTCTTTACATTCTGCAGAATCTCATACGAATCAACTTGTGTTGTTTCTTCAAAAACATGGTTGGAGGATCAATTTACCAAAGAGTTCTTTGATTCCTCAGACAAAGGTAATCTTTTTGGTCTTTCAAATAGATTCAGTGTCCATGACATTGTCTCTAACAGAAAAGAGACGTCTGAAGTTGGTTTCAGCTTGTCAAACCCTTCAGTCTCAATCATTCCCTTCTGTAGCTTTTTGCATGGAAATTCTAGGTCTCATGACTGCTGCATCGGACGCGATCCCCTTTGCTCGTTTTCACATGAGACCTCTTCAGCTTTGTATGCTGAACCAGTGGTGCAGGGATTATACAAGGATATCACAAATAATATCCTTAAATCCCAATGTTCGGTCTTCTCTGACTTGGTGGTTGGACCACCATTGTTTAATTCAAGGGGCCTCTTTTGTTCGCCCAACCTGGACTGTGATCTCAACAGATGCGAGTCTTTCAGGTTGGGGAGCTGTATGGGGATCTCTGACAGCGCAGGGGGTTTGGGAATCTCAGGAGGCGAGATTACCAATCAATATTTTTGGAACGTGCGATTTTCAGAGCTCTTCATTTCTGGCCTCTTCTGAAGTGAGAGTCGTTTATTTGTTTTCAGACGGACAATGTCACAACCGTGGCGTATGTCAATCATCAAGGTGGAACTCACAGTCCTCAAGCTATGAAAGAAGTATCTCGGATACTTGTTTGGGCGGAATCCAGCTCCTGTCTAATTTCTGCGGTTCACATCCCAGGTGTAGACAATTGGGAAGCGGATTATCTCAGTCGCCAGTCGCTACATCCGGGCGAATGGTCTCTTCACCCAGAGGTATTTCTTCAGATTGTTCAAATCTGGGGACTTCCAGAAATAGATTTGATGGCCTCTCATTTAAACAAGAAACTTCCCAGGTATCTGTCCAGATCCAGGGATCCTCAGGCAGAAGCAGTGGACGCGTTGTCGCTTCCTTGGAATTATCATCCTGCCTATATCTTTCCGCCTCTAGTTCTTCTTCCACAAGTGATTTCCAAAATTCTAATGGAATGTTTGTTTGTACTGCTGGTAGCTCCAGCATGGCCTCACAGGTTTTGGTATGCGGATCTCATTCGGATGGCCAGTTGCCAACCTTGGACACTTCCGTTAAGACCAGACCTATCTCAAGGCCCATTTTTCCATCAGGATCTCAAATCATTATATTTGAAGGTATGGAAATTGAACACCTGATTCTTAGTCATAGAGGTTTCTCTGACTCAGTAATTAATACTATGTTACAGGCTCGTAAATCTGTGTCTAGGAAGATTTATTATCGAGTCTGGAAGACTTACATTTCTTGGTGTTCTTCTCATAAGTTCTCCTGGCATTCTTTTAGAATTCCTAGAATTTTACAATTTCTTCAGGATGGTTTGGATAAAGGTTTATCTGCAAGTTTTTTGAAAGGACAAATCTCTGCTCTTTCTGTTCTTTTTCACAGAAAGATTGCTAATCTTCCTGATATTCATTGTTTTGTGCAGGCTTTAGTTCGTATCAAGCCTGTCATTAAGTCAATCTCTCCTCCATGGAGTCTTAATTTGGTTCTGAGGGCTTTACAGGCTCCTCCATTTGAACCTATGCATTCTCTGGATATTAAATTACTTTCTTGGAAAGTTTTGTTCCTTTTGGCCATCTCTTCTGCTAGAAGAGTTTCTGAGTTATCTGCTCTTTTTTGTGAATCTCCTTTTCTGATTTTTCATCAGGATAAGGCAGTGTTGCGGACTTCATTTCAATTTTTACCTAAGGTTGTGAATTCTAACAACATTAGTAGAGAAAGTGTTATCCCTTCATTATGCCCTAATCCTAAGGATTCAAAGGAGAGGTCTTTACATTCTTTGGATGTAGTAAGAGCTTTGAAATATTATGTTGAAGCTTCTAAAGATTTTAGAAAAACTTCTAGTCTATTTGTTATCTTTTCTGGTTCCAGGAAAGGTCAGAAAGCTTCTGCCATTTCTTTGGCGTCTTGGTTAAAGTCTTTGATTCATCATGCTTATGTGGAGTCGGGGAAGTCCCCGCCTCAAAGGATTACGGCTCATTCTACTAGGTCAGTTTCTACTTCCTGGGCTTTTAGGAATGAAGCTTCTGTTGATCAGATTTGCAAAGCAGCAACTTGGTCTTCTTTGCATACTTTTACTAAATTCTACCATTTTGATGTTTTCTCTTCTTCTGAAGCAGTTTTTGGTAGAAAAGTACTTCAGGCAGCTGTTTCAGTTTGATTCTTCTGCTTATGATTTCAGTTTTTTTTTCGTTATTTGGATTAAAACTTTTGATTTGGGTTGTGGATTATTTTTTCAGCGGAATTGGCTGTCTTTATTTTATCCCTCCCTCTCTAGTGACTCTTGCGTGGAAGTTCCACATCTTGGGTATCTGCTATCCCATACGTCACTAGCTCATGGACTCTTGCTAATTACATGAAAGAAAACATAATTTATGTAAGAACTTACCTGATAAATTCATTTCTTTCATATTAGCAAGAGTCCATGAGGCCCACCCTTTTTGTGATGGTTATGATCTTGGATGACGTCCCTTAAAGGAGCCTTCATTTGTCAGTAGTCCGTCGGGGAAGAAGGATGTTCCGCGTCGGCGGGATGAAGATGGATCCTGAAGAAAGAAGATTGAAGACCCCGCTTGGAAGATGACATCGCCCGGATAGAAGACTTCTTCAGTGCCGCTTGGAAAATGACATCGCCCGGATGGAAGACTTCTTCAGCGCCGCCTGGAGGATCACTTCATCGGATGGAAGACTTCTTCAGCGCCGCTTGGAGGATCACTTCTGCCGCTCTGGATCTCCTCTTCAGTTCCATCGGTGGCTCGGCTGAGTGAAGACGACTCAAGGTAGGATGATCTTCAGGGGATTAGTGTTAGGTTATTTTAAGGGGGGTTTGGGTTAGATTAGGGGTATGTGGGTGGTGGGTTTTAATGTTGGGGGGGTTGTATTTTTCTTTTACTGGCAAAAGAGCAGTTTTCTTTGGGGCATGCCCCACAAAAGGCCCTTTTAAGGGCTGGTAAGGTAAAAGAGCTTTGAACTTTTTTAATGTAGAATAGGGTAGGGAATTTTTTTATTTTGGGGGGCTTTGTTATTTTATTAAAGGGCTTAGATTAGGTGTAATTAGCTTAAAATTGTAATATTTTTTAAATGTTTGTAACCTATTTTTTTATTTTTTGTAACTTAGCTTTTTTTATTTTTTGTACTTTAGTTAGTTTATGTAATTGTATTTAATTGTAGTTATTTGTAGTTAATTTATTTAATTAATTTAATGATAGTGTAGTGTTAGGTTTAATTGTAACTTAGGTTAGGATTTATTTTACAGGTTATTTTGTATTTCTTTTAGCTAGGTAGTTATTAAATAGTTAATAACTATTTAATAACCATTCTAACTAGCTAAAATAAATACAAAGTTCCCTGTAAAATAAAAATAAATCCTAAGATAGCTACAATATAATTATTATTTATATTGTAGCTATATTAGGGTTTATTTTAAAGGTAAGTATTTAGTTTTAAATAGGATTAATTTAGTTAATAGAAATATTATTTAGATTTATTTAATTAATATTTAAGTTAGGGGGGTGTTAGGGTTAGTGTTAGACTTAGGTTTAGGGGTTAATAAATGTATTACAGTGGCGGCGGTGTAGTGGGGGGCAGGATAGGGGTTAATAAATGTATTATAGGTGGCGACGGTGTAGGGGGGGCAGATTAGGGGTTAATAAATTTAATATAGGTTGCGGCGGGGTCCGGGAGCGGCGGTTTAGGGGTTAAACTATTTAGTTGCGGCGAGGTGCGGGATCAGCAGGATAGGGGTTAATAACTTTATTATAGAGGGGGCAGGATAGGGGTTACTAGGTATAATGTAGGTTGCGGCGGTGTCCGGGAGCGGCGGTTTAGGGGTTAATACATTTATTATAGTTGCGGCGGGGTCATGGAGCGGCGGTTTAGGGGTTAATATGTATAGAGTAGCTTGCGGTGGGCTCCGGGAGCGTCGGATTAGGGGTTAATATGTATAGAGTAGCTTGCGGTGGGCTCCGGGAGCGGCGGTTTAGGGGGAAAACACTATTTACTTGCGGCGTTGTAGGGGGGGATAGCTTAGGGGTGTTTAGACTCGGGGTACATGTTGGGGTGTTAGGTGCAGACAGCTCCCATAGGAATCAATGGGATGTCGGGCAGCAGCGAACATGAACTTTCGCTATGGTCAGACTCCCATTGATTCCTATGGGATCCGCCGCCTCCAGGGCGGCGGATTGAAAACCAGGTACGCTGGGCCGGAAAAGTGCCGAGCGTACCTGCTAGTTTTTTGATAACTAGCAAAACTAGTCAGATTGTGCCGCACTTGTGTGCTGAACATTTGGAGTGACGTAAGAATCGATCTGTGTCGGACTGAGTCCGGCGGATCGAAGCTTACGTCACAAAATTCTACTTTTGCCGGTCTCTAGCCTTTGATAACTAAGGTGAATCAGCCTCGCCACAAATACGCTGCGGAATTCCAGCGTATTTGAGGTTGACGGCTTGATAACTACCCCCCCCTTGTCTCTTTGTTGTTAGTTTTATCTACCTGTGTCAATAATCACATCCTTCCATAAAATGTAGACCTTTGTTACACATATATACAGACACGCATATTGTATATACATTCTATATCAGTTCTATGCATATTTATACCTACACTAACCCACTTGAATAGGATTCAATAAGAATCATATTCAATATATGCATATATATTTACCTACACTCCCCTACATATTCACAATATATGCATATACCTCATAAACAGATATATATATATATGCTCACACACCCATGAACAATTAACATAATAAATATAACCAGAATGAATACAATGATTTTTTTTTTATGAGTGTGTGAATATATTGTAGGATATACTAAACAAGGGTCTTCTAGTCTTTATTTTTTTTTTGGTTCCAGAAAAGATTAGAAAGCCTCTGCCATTTCTCTGGCATCTTGGTTGAATCTTTTTATTCACAAAGCTTATTTGGAGGTTTGTGTTAATTACTCATCCCTTCATTTATCTGTTACCAATAATGCATCAAAACTACATGAAGTGGCAGAATTTTCTTACGAAGTGGAGGGGGGGCATCCTTCACCAGACATTCAAGATTATCCTGCACCACATATTAAATACATGTTTACCAACCTCATAGAGTCATATGTTTGACTTGGGTACCACCCATCTGAGGACACACTGCACTGTACTGTTCCCACAGAAATGTAAACTTCCCCGGTGTGCAGACTGCATGGCCCTATCTCTGCATTATGCTCTTCCAACCATAACTCTGTATGTGAAATCCAACTTCATATTTCACCATACACACATCAGCCTTAGCTAATGGTTTCTAGCACACAAGAACAGAGCCCATACTACAACACCATTTAGGGAAACATGGGGTTTATTCCAGACACAATTCTGGTCTGTGGCAGTAATTGCTTAAGTACAATAGTGCCATGGGGGCCTCTTTCTCATAGGTTAGTAATCTTATGTGTAGGTACAGGACACTCCATCTTGACTGGTATATACATCTTTATACCAACACACTCCCCTACAGATTACTTACTAAGGTAAAGCTAATAATTACTGCCCATTCCCCTCATTAATTCATTTCATTTTGGAGGCCTAAATTTGGATAATCTTCTAATAAACATGTTTACTATGTCACCTCTCATAGTATAAGACGCATCATTGTTGTTTACTGACCCCATCAGAGCATTCACAGACCTATTATTAATCCAATGCAAATCTGCAGCTAGTATGTGAATGCTCTGTCCCATCAGATCAGTTTGACTAGAGTGGTAAATTTCACTCATCCCACATTAAACACAGGTTGTTACAACGCATCTATATCAAGTTGGGGTATCCTATATAATCTCTATTTTTAGATTAATTAACCCAAACTGGATAATTGTTTCAATATCCAGTTCCCTTTTTACATTTCTCACTAAAGTGATCCCTTGTATTGTATTCCTTATCCTAGTATATATAATGATATATATACATATATACATGCCTAATTCCTAATTTAACATTACCAAAGCACACGTATCATGCATACATACCGTCACATTATCTGTGGGCAACTCTCTGGAATTATCAAAAAGTAACAAATATCATATCATACAATAAACAGTATGTACAGCTAATACAGAGATTAGCTCATGCTGCTCTGTTAATGTGTCACACACCTTTGCTTTTTCAATCAGTGCTTCACCAGTTACAACTGCATGCACTCGCATATCAAAAAATTTGTCATTCAATTCATTATATAATTCACCTTTTTCCACAGATTTTACCATTACTGCTGAATTAAGTTGTGATATTTCACTGTCTTTTTCTTTAATTATTTCCTTTAGTTTTAAACAGCAAAACAGCAATCCTTGCATAATCCAACCTTTTCTTTTGTTTTCTGAAACATTTTTATCATATAACATTTTTGCTAAAAAATCTTTCATTAAATCCCATGATTGTCTATATTCTGCTGGAATTTCATAGGGACCACCATGCCTTTTAATATAATTTAGCACCCACTTACTAACATTCTCAGCAATAGTATCATCTACTTTTTCCATTTTACAAGCCATATTAAAATTAAAACCGCAATACAATAGGAAGATAGGAAAACAAATATACTTACCAACCTCTAGACAGATTCTAGAAAGTTCTTCTGGCCCAACGTCACGGCACCAAAATATGTTGCACAATTATCCCTTGCATCCACCAGGATCACATTCAAGAAATCCACTTTGGATATGTTCTGGATAATATCCTCTGTGCTGTGTAATAAATGTAGTAACCCCTAGTGTCACCTCACTACACTATTCACTTTTACCAACAATCCCAGGTAAATATTGTATGTGTAGTTCTACAGAAATATAGCCACTATACTGTACTCATAGTAATTCCAGGCTAAATGATTTTCAGACACTCAGTTCTTTACCAGAGAGAGAGCTTTAATTAGGATCTGCCCAAATTACAGAAAGGTTACAGAGACGGTTACATAAAAAGGTTTTCAGTCATACCCCCAAACACACAATGTATCCTATCTAACAGTTATTACAGGGTGGGTGTCTCTCTGTGTGTGTGTGTGTACTTACCAAAACCCTTTCTTCATATCTAGAATGACTGTGCAGTTGCATTTGTGTATGTGATTGCATGAGTGTGTAGAGTGTCAGTGTGTGTATACCTACCAACCTTCCATCCCAACTACCCCCATCCCTCTCAGCTGTCCTGTTTATATCCTGAGATCTTTCTTGTAAAGGGTGAAGTACTTCTGTGTCTATCTACCTGTGTCAATAATCACATCCTTCCATAAAATGTAGACCTTTGTTACACATATATACAGACACACATATTGTATATACATTCTATATCAGTTCTATGCATATTTATACCTATACAGGCGTCGTCTTATCAACTGACAAAGTCTCATACCGACATGGTTCTGTCCTTTCTAAGGACTCACGGGTGGAAGGTGAATCTAGAAAAGAGTTCACTAACTCCACAGACAAGGGTTCCCTTCTTGGGAACTCTAATAGATTCTGTATCTATGAAAATCTTCTTGACGGAGGTCAGAAAGTTAAAGATTCTGAATACATGCCGAGCCCTTCAGTTGAATCCTCAGCCATCGGTGGCTCAGTGCATGGAGGTAATTGGATTGATGGTGGCGGCAATGGACATCATTCCGTTTGCTCATTTTCATCTCAGACTTCTACAACTGAGCATGCTCAGACAGTGGAATGGAGATTATGCAAATTTGTCTCCTCAGATAGAGCTGGATCAGGAGACAAGAGACTCGCTTCTTTGGTGGTTGTCGCAGGATCATCTGTCCCAAGGGACGTGCTTCCGCAGACCCTCATGGGTGATAGTGACAACGGACGCCTACTAGGCTCAGGGTGTGTGGACTCGGAGTCTCTACTTCCAATCAATATTCTGGAATTAAGAGAGATATTCAATGCGCTTCAGGCTTGGCCTCAGTTTGCTTCGGCCAAATTCATCCGGTTCCAGTCGGACAACATCACGACTGTGGCTTACATCAATCATCAGGGAGGAACAAGGAGTTCCTTAGCGATGACAGAAGTATCCAAGATAATACGGTGGGCGGAGGCTCACTCTTATCTGTCAGCAATATTACATCCCAGGAGTGGACAACTGAGAAGCGGACTTTTTGAGCAGATAGACGTTTCATCCGGGGGAATGGGAACTCCATCCGGAGGTCTTTGCCACTCAGATTCTCAGGTGGGGCAGACCCGAATTGCAGCGTCTCGTCAGAATGCCAAGCTTCCAAGATACGGATCAAGATCAAGGAATCCTCAGGCCGAACTGATAGACGCCATTATGTGTTTCCACCGTTTGCTTTCCTTCCCCGGGTAATTGCTCGGATTAAACAGGAGAGGGCTTCAGTAATTCTAATCACTCCTGCATGGCCGCACAGGACTTAGTATGCGGATCTGATGGACATGTCCTCTCTGCCACCGTGGAAGCTTCCATTGAGGCAGGACCTCATTCAGGGACCCTTTCATCACCCGAATCTAGTTTCTCTGCAGCTAACTGCTTGGAGATTAAACTCTTGATTTTATCTAAGCGAGGGTTTCTTTGATTCGATCATTGATGCCTTGATTCAGGCACGTAAGCCTGTTACTAGAAAGATTTACCATAAGATATGGCATAAATATCTTTATTGGTGCGAATCCAAGGGCTACTCATGGAGTAGGGTTAGGATTCCCAGGATTTTAGCTTTTCTCTAAGAAGGATTGGAGAAAGGGTTGTCAGCAAGTTCCTTATAGGGACAGATTTCTGCTTTGTCTATTCTGTTACACAAACGTCTGTCAGATGTTCCAGACGTTCAATCTTTTTGTCAGGCTCTAACTAGAATCAGGCCTGTGTTTAAACCAATTGCTCCTCCTTGGAGTTTGAATTTAGTTCTTAATGTTCTTCAAGGGGTTCCGTTTGAACCTATGCATTCCATAGATATTAAGTTGTTATCTTGAAAAGTTTTATTTTTGGTTGTTATTTCTTCTGCTTGCAGAGTTTCTGAGCTTTCAGCTTTACAATGTGATTCTCCTTATCATCTTTTCCATTCTGATAAGGTGGGCTTACGTACTAAACCTGGTTTCTCTTGTTAAGTGTATCCAGTCCACGGATCATCCATTACTTGTGGGATATTCTCCTCCCCAACAGGACGTTGCAAGAGGAACACCCACAGCAGAGCTGCTATATAGCCCCTCCCCTCACTGCCATATCCAGTCATTCTCTTGCAACTCTCAACAAAGATGGATGTAGTAAGAGGAGTGTGGTGTATTATAGTTAGTTTCTTAACTTCAATCAAAAGTTTGTTATTTTTAAATGGTACCGGAGTGTACTGTTTTATCAAAGGCAGCATTAGAAGAAGAATCTGCCTGTGATTTCTATGATCTTAACAGAAGTAACTAGGATCCATTGCCGTTCTCACATATTCTGAGGAGTGAGGTAACTTCAGAGGGGGAATGGCGTGCAGGTTTCCCTGCAATAAGGTATGTGCAGTTAACATATTTCTAGGGATGGAATTTGCTAGAAAAATGCTGCTGATACCGGACTAATGTAAGTTAAGCCTAAATGCAGTGATTTAATAGCGACTGGTATCAGGCTTATTAACAGAGATACATACTCTTATAAAAGTGTAATATAAAACGTTTGCTGGCATGTTAATCGTTTTTATATATGTTTGGTGACAAAACTTATTGGGGCCTAGTTTTTTCTCCACATGGCTGGCTTGATTTTTGCCTAGAAACAGTTTCCTGAGGCTTTCCACTATTGCAATATGAGTGGGAGGGGCCTATTTTAGCGCTTTTCTGCGCAGCTAAAATTCAGACAGACACTCGGCTTCCTTCTGCATGATACAGGACATCTCTGAAGGGCTCAAAAGGCTTCAAAAGTCGTGTTTGAGGAGGGTAACAACCACAGTAGACCTGTGGCAGTTGTTGTGACTGTGTTTAAAAACGTTTTTGTCATTTATTATTCCGTTTTTGGTATTAAGGGGTTAATCATCCATTTGCAAGTGGTTGCAATGCTCTCCTAACTTGTTACATACACTGTAAAAATTTTGTTAGTGTAACTGCCTTTTTTCACTGTTATTTCAAATTTTGCAAATTTTTTTTCTCTTAAAGGCACAGTAACGTTTTTTTATATTGCTTGTTAACTTGGTTTAAAGTGTTTTCCAAGCTTGCTAGTCCCATTGCTAGTCTGTACAAACATGTCTGACACAGAGGAAACTACTTGTTCATTATGTTTAAAAGCCATGGTGGAGCCCCATAGGAGAATATGTACTAAATGTATTGATTTCACCTTAAACAGTAAAAATCAGTCTTTATCTATAAAATAATTGTCACCAGAGGGGTCTGTCGAGGGGGAAGTTATGCCGACTAACTCTCCCCACGTGTCGGACCCTTCGCCTCCCGCTCGAGGGACGCACGCTAATATGGCGCCAAGTACATCAGGGATGCCCATAGCGATTACTTTGCAGGACATGGCTGCAATCATGAATAATACCCTGTCACAGGTATTAGCCAGATTGCCTCAATTAAGAGGCAAGCGCGATAGCTCTGGGGTTAGACGAGATACAGAGCGCGTAGATGCTGTAAGAGCCATGTCTGATACTGCGTCACAATATGCAGAACCTGAGGACGGAGAGCTTCAGTCTGTGGGTGACGTCTCTGAATCGGGGAGACCTGATTCAGAGATTTCTAATTTTAAATTTAAGCTTGAGAACCTCCGTGTATTGCTTGGGGAGGTATTAGCTGCTCTGAATGACTGTGACACAATTGCAGTGTCAGAGATATTGTGTAGGCTAGATAAATACTTTGCAGTGCCGGTGAGTACTGATGTTTTTCCAATACCTAAAAGGCTTACAGAAATCATTAGTAAGGAGTGGGATAGACCCGGTGTGCCCTTTTCCCCACCTCCTATATTTAGAAAAATGTTTCCAATTGATGCCACTACACGGGACTTATGGCAGACAGTCCCTAAGGTGGAGGGAGCAGTTTCTACTTTAGCAAAGCGTACCACTATCCCGGTTGAGGACAGTTGTGCTTTTTCAGATCCAATGGATAAAAAATTAGAGGGTTACCTTAAGAAAATGTTTATTCAACAAGGTTTTATTTTACAGCCCCTTGCATGCATTGCGCCTGTCACTGCTGCGGCGGCATTTTGGTTTGAGGCCATCCATACAGCTCCATTGACTGAAATTATTGACAAGCTTAGAACTCTTAAGCTAGCTAACTCATTTGTTTCTGATGCCATTGTTCATTTGACTAAACTAACGGCTAAGAATTCCGTATTCGCCATCCAGGCGCGCAGGGCGCTATGGCTTAAATCCTGGTCAGCTGATGTGACTTCAAAGTCTAAATTACTCAACATTCCTTTCAAGGGGCAGACCCTATTCATGCCTGGTTTGAAGGAAATTATTGCTGACATTACTGGAGGTAAGGGTCATACCCTTCCTCAGGACAGGGCCAAATCAAGGGCCAAACAGTCTAATTTTCGTGCCTTTCGAAACTTCAAGGCAGGTGCAGCATCAACTCCCTCTACCTCAAAACAAGAGGGAACTTTTGCTCAATCTAAGCAGGCCTGGAAACCTACCCAGTCCTGGAACAAGGGCAAGCAGGCCAGAAAGCCTGCTGCTGCCTCCAAGACAGCATGAAGGAGCGGCCCCCTATCCGATAACGGATCTAGTAGGGGGCAGACTCTCTCTCTTCGCCCAGGCGTGGGCAACAGATGTTCAGGATCCCTGGGCGTTGGAGATCATATCTCAGGGATATCTTCTGGACTTCAAAGCTTCTTCCCCACAAGGGAGATTTCACCTTTCAAGATTATCTGCAAACCAGATAAAGAAAGAGGCATTCCTAAGCTGCGTGCAAGACCTCCTTGTAATGGGAGTGATCCATCCAGTTCCGCGGACGGAACAAGGACAGGGATTTTATTCAAATCTGTTGGTGGTTCCCAAAAAAGAGGGAACCTTCAGACCAATTTTGGATTTAAAGATCCTAAACAAATTCCTCAGAGTTCCGTCATTCAAGATGGAAACTATTCGAACCATCCTACCCATGATCCAAGAGGGTCAGTACATGACCACAGTGGTCTTAAAGGATGCCTACCTTCACATTCCGATTCACAAGAATCATCATCGGTTCCTGAGGTTTGCCTTTCTAGACGGGCATTACCAGTTTGTAGCTCTCCCATTCGGGTTGGCTACAGCCCCAAGAATTTTTACAAAGGTTCTGGGCTCACTTCTGGCGGTTCTAAGACCGCGAGGCATAGCGGTGGCTCCTTACCTAGACGACATCCTGATACAGGCGTCCAGCTTTCAAATTGCCAAGTCTCATACAGGTCGCATGGGTGGAAAGTGAACGAAGAAAAGAGTTCTCTATCCCCTCTCACAAGGGTTTCCTTCCTAGGGACTCTAATAGATTCTATAGAAATGAAGATTTACCTGACGGAGTCCAGGTTATCAAAACTTCTAAATGCTTGCCGTGTTCTTCACTCCATTCCGCGCCCCACGGTGGCTAAGTGCATGGAAGTAATCGGCTTAATGGTAGCGGCGATGGACATAGTGCCATTTGCGCGCCTGCATCTCAGACCGCTGCAATTATGCGATGTCAGAAGTCTCCAAGATAATTCGCTGGGCAGAGACTCACTCTTGCCACCTGTCAGCGATCCATATCCCAGGGGTAGAGAACTGGGAGACGGATTTTCTAAGTCGTCAGACTTTTCATCCGGGGGAGTGGGAACTCCATCCGGAGGTGTTTGCTCAATTGGTTCTCCGTTGGGGCAAACCAGAACTGGATCTTATGGCGTCTCGCCAGAATGCCAAGCTTCCTTGTTACGGATCCAGGTCCAGGGACCCAGAAGCGGCACTGATAGATGCTCTAGCAGCGCCTTGGTTCTTCAACCTGGCTTATGTGTTTCCACCGTTTCCTCTGCTCCCTCGTCTGATTGCCAAAATCAAACAGGAGAGAGCATCGGTTATATTGATAGTGCCTGCGTGGCCACGCAGGACCTGGTATGCAGACCTAGTGGACATGTCATCCTTTCCACCATGGACTCTGCCTCTGAGACAAGACCTTCTAATACAAGGTCCTTTCAATCATCCGAATCTACCTTCTCTGAGACTGACTGCATGGAGATTGAACGCTTGATCCTATCAAAGCGTGGCTTCTCCGAGTCAGTAATTGATACCTTAATACAGGCACGAAAGCCTGTCACCAGGAAGATTTACCACAAGTAAAGTCGTAAATATCTTCATTGGTGTGAATCCAAGAATTACTCATGGAGTAGGGTTAGGATTCCTAGAATATTGTCCTTCCTCCAAGAGGGTTTGGATAAAGGATTATCAGCTAGTTCTTTAAAAGGGCAGATTTCTGCTCTGTCTATTCTTTTACACAAGCGTCTGGCAGAAGTTCCAGACTTTCAGGCATTTTGTCAGGTTTTAGTTAGAATTAAGCCTGTGTTTAAACCTGTTGCTCCCCCATGGAGCTTAAACTTGGTTCTTAAAGTTATTCAAGGGGTTCCGTTTGAACCCCTTCATTCTATTGATATCAAACTTCTATCATGGAAAGTTCTTTTTCTGATGGCTATTTCCTCGGCTCGTAGAGTCTCGGAGTTATCTGCCTTACATTGTGATTCTCCTTATCTGATCTTTCATTCAGATAAAGTAGTTCTGCGTACAAAAGCTGGGTTTTTACCTAAGGTGGTTTCTAACAAGAATATCAATCGAGAGATTGTTATTCCGTCATTATGCCCTAATCCTTTTTCAAAGAAGGAACGTCTTTTGCATAATCTAGACGTAGTCCGTGCATTGAAGTTTTACTTGCAGGCTACTAAAGATTTTTGTCAAACATCTAACCTGTTTGTTGTTTACTCTGGACAGAGGAGAGGTCAAAAGGCCTTGGCAACCTCTCTGTCCTTTTGGCTTCGGAGTATAATCCGTTTAGCATATGAGACTGCTGGACAGCAGCCCCCTGAAAGAATTACAGCTCATTCTACTAGAGCTGTGGCTTCCACCTGGGCCTTTAAAAATGAGGCCTCTGTTGAACAGATTTGCAAGGCTGCGACTTGGTCTTCGCTTCATACCTTTTCAAAATTTTACAAATTTGATACTTTTGCTTCTTCGGAGGCTGTTTTTGGGAGAGAGGTTCTTCAGGCAGTTGTTCCTTCCGTTTAAGTTCCTGCCTTGTCCCTCCCATCATCCGTGTACTTAGCTTTGGTATAGGTATCCCACAAGTAATGGATGATCCGTGGACTGGATACACTTAACAAGAGAAAACATAATTTATGCTTACCTGATAAATTTATTTCTCTTGTAGTGTATCCAGTCCACGGCCCGCCCTGTCCTTTTAAGGCAGGTCTAAATTTTAATTAAATTTCAGTCACCACTGCACCCTATGGTTTCTCCTTTCTCGGTTTGTTTCGGTCGAATGACTGGATATGGCAGTGAGGGGAGGAGCTATATAGCAGCTCTGCTGTGGGTGTTCCTCTTGCAACGTCCTGTGGGGAGGAGAATATCCCACAAGTAATGGATGATCCTTGGACTGGATACACTACAAGAGAAATAAATTTATCAGGTAAGCATAAATAATGTTTTCCTTCCTAAGGTTGTTTCTAATAAGAATATTAATTAGGAAATTGTTGTTCCTTCCTTGTGTCCTAACCCTTCTTCTAAGAAGGAGCGTCTGTTACATAACTTGGACGTGGTTCATGCCCTTAAGTTTTACTTGCAGGCGACTAAGGATTTCCGTCAATCATCTTCATTATTTGTTGTTTTTTTCTAGAAAGCATAGGGGCCAGAAAGATACGGCTACCTCTCTTTCTATTTGGCTGAAGAGTATCATCCGTCTTGCATATGAGACTGCTGGACAGCAGCCTCCCGAAAGAATTACGGCTCATTCTACTAGGGCTGTGGCTTCCTCATGGGCATTTAAGAACTATGCTTCTGTTGAACAGATTTGCAAAGCTGCAACTTGGTTATCTCTTCACACTTTTTCCAAATTTGATACTTTTGCCTCGTCAGAGGCTGTTTTTGGGAGAAAGGTTCTTCAAGCAGTGGTGCCTTCCGTTTAGGTTCCTGTCTTGTCCCTCCCTTTCATCCGTGTCCTATAGCTTTGGTATTGTATCCCACAAGTAAGGATGAAATCAGTGGACTCGTCATATCTTGTAAAAGAAAAGGAAATTTGTGCTTACCTGATAAATTTATTTCTTTTACGATATGACGAGTCCACGGCCCGCCCTGTCAATTTTTCAGACAGGTTTTTATTTTGGTTAAACTTCAGTCACCTCTGCACATTGGCTTTTCCTTTCTCTTCCTAACTTCGGTCGAATGACTGGAGAGGAGCTATATATACAGCTCTGCTGTGGTGCTCTTTGCCTCCTCCTGCTGACCAGGAGGTGTAATCCCACAAGTAAGGATGAAATCCGTGGACTCGTCCTATCGTAAAAAAAAAAAATTTATCGGGTAAGCATAAATTTCCTTTCCTGCTAAAAACAGTGGCCACTCAATACTTACCTTACTTGACCTGTCTGCTGCCTTTGACACCGTTGACCATCCCCTTCTCCTACGGACTCTCAGCTCCCTTGGGCTCTCTTACACTGCCCTCTCCTGGATCCACCCTTATCTCTCTAATAGGTCCTTTTCTGGTGACTTCTCTCCATTGCCTCTGTCTGTTGGAGTACCTCAAGGCTCTGTTCTGGGTCCTACTCTTTATTTTCTTTCTAATGGAAAGAGTCCACAGCTGCATTCATTACTTTTGGGAAATAAGAACCTGGCCACCAGGAGGAGGCAAAGACAACCCCTCCCACTTCCCTCATCCCCCAGTCATTCTTTGCCTTTTGTCCCATTGAGGTCTTTGGAAGTGACGCAGCCTTTTAGTTGGGCACGCTTTTTTGGACTGTACGGTTCACCTTCTGTTTGGGCGTGGTTACTCTCTGTTCCGCATTCCTGACTGTGTGGCGACGGTGATATTCTAGTCCGCAGGGGTCTGGTCATAGGAGGTGGTGAGTGCCCCAGCCATTGTGGGTGTCTGGTGCCGTTTTTTGTTTTAATACTTTAGTCCATATTGATATTTCCTCTATCCAGTTATGGAGGATTCTGATGCGGAGACTGTGCTCATTTCAGATTTAGTTATGGAGGATTCTGATACCAAGACTATTTTTATTTCAGATTCTGTGTCCTGTGAGGTTTCCGGATTGGCCTCGTTGACACGTCGACCAGTTTTGTTCCGTATGCCATAGGAGAGTGCCTGGTTCTTCGGGCTCGGAGAATCGGGACTGCTGAGCCATCCGTCTCTGGGGGCCCTGTCCTCCAGGAGGCCAGTTCCCTACCAATTCATACTTCTACACATGCGGGTAACCCAGTTTTTGGTTCCTCCATGCGGGGTGGTGTGTTCCCCTGGAGGTTGCATCACGTTTTCGCTTTCAGATAATGTTAGCGATAAATACGAAACTTGAGGTGAGAAATATATAGGGTGTAAAACCAGCCAAAGGGGGTGGTGGCAGACTGTGTACTGCCAGTAGCGGCTAATATCCCTTGTAGACAGGTCCAGTTTCTATAGTTTCCACCCCTGAAAGCCAGATGTGCCTAATGACAGAGAGGTAACCTCAATCCTCCTATCCGGCAAAGTGTTCAGGAACAGACCTGTTTACACGCACCCTCACATACAGAGCAGTTTATGCAGTAAATAAATAAGCAGTGTAACACAGTTCTCCATTCGATGTATCGCACATACCTTGCAAAGCAAGCAGGCCACCTGTCAGGATATCCGGCCTGTGACTGTATCCACTTCGTCAGTTGTCCACATCCCACGGAGAGCTGCAGCTGTCTTCAGTCCGAACACAGAACATCCATAAGTTGATGAGCCACCCTGCAGCCACTTGCTTAAACCTCCGTGCTCACCCAGGCCAAGAGCATGAATGTGGAACAGAAAGGAAATTGAGGAGCACTCGAGTGTTAGCAAGTGATAACATTTATTGGACAGTTACAAAGTACACATAAACGTATGGTGAGGAGTAAATACTCCGGGGTAAAATACAGAGTAAAGTGTACAAAAAGGGAGTGCAGGGGCACTAGAACAAACGGCTTACGTGTTTCGGCCTAAGCCTTACTCATAGCCATATTAAAACAGTGTGACAAACTAAGCAGTTATCAAACCTAGCCCATGCACCAATTGGCCGCCCGGTAAACACCTCTCCAAAAGCTGGCCAATCCAAAGTGTGTAATGTTACACACCCCTATCTAACACACCCACCCTAATTACCATGGTAAAGGCATTAAACACACCCACAGAACAATATTGACATAAGATTGGGTGATAGCCTGTCGGATGTCCATCCCCTCCTTCCCGTGTGCTCCCGGGGTAAACATGATAGACAGAAATTTGCCGCACGCAGCAAAAGCCGCTGCGCCCTGTGTGTCAGCAAGGATCACACACCCCCAGGAAGCACACGTAGCGAGGGCAAAGAGCTTTTCGTCACTAATGTATACTGACTAATACTATGTGTCAGCACAGCAACGGTAATTGTACCCAATGGATTACCATATATATAAAGCTGCCAAAGAAAAATGACAAAAGGCTCAGGATGGAGATCCCTCCGCACCTTGGGTGAAACAATAAAGTAATTCAAAACCACATATGTGTACAGTGTCTCCTTATTTTCCAGTTCATATGTACAATTACATTAATAAGTAATGTGGTTAAGAAAAGGGATGAGTACCCAAATAAATTGAGAGGGATTAAAACAAAAAATAAATAGGAATCAGTTTAACAATAGGGTACAAATCGAGTACATTAGTATATTATGCATATGCTAAATGTGATATGAGTTTCTTTATCAGGTTCACATTGACCCAAAGGGGTTATATGGGGAACATAGAAAGCACCAAAGGAGAAAGTTATTGAATTAAATCAAATCATATTAGGTAGACCAAAAGTTGATCAGATCGAACTCAGAGTTGAGGCCTTCTGGAAACCTGGTTCTCAATTTAAAGATCCAGAAGGCTTCCCTCTCTCCCAATTTAGAGGTTCGATCCGCCAAGCCCTTTTTGTATGGTACCCTGTCGATGAGTGTCCAGACAAAAGATCTGGATGACTTCTGATGCTCATCAACAAAATGTTTTACAAGAGGGGTGGTCAGTGTGCCCATCCTAATGTCGGACAGGTGTTCTTTTATACGTTTTCTGGCCTCCCTTGTGGTGAGACCCACGTATTGTAGCGAGCAAATGTTGCATGTGATAAGATAAATGACAAAAGTATGTCTGCAATTCAAGCAAAACTTCATTTCAAATCTTTCGCCTGTTACTGAAGAAGCAAACGAATTGCCAACTGATAATCTCTCACACGCAACACACGCATGATAATTACATCTAAAGGTGCCCAAACATGTGAGCCAAGAGGAGGGATTGGATCCAATGGGCTTGATTCTGGTGGGTGCGACAGAATTTCCAATAGTTTTATTCCTTTTGTAAGCAAACCTGACCCCCCGGTCAATCACATCAATTAGACCATCATCCGCTGACAAGAGCTTAAGATGTTTTGCCACAATCTGACAGATCTCATGATACTGTCTAGAGTATTCTGTGATGAAAGTGACTTTGGGATCAGGTCTGTCCCACAAAAGGGCCTCTTTCCGTTTGCTGCTGCCTGGGTCTAATAGTTTAGCCCGGGGTATCCTCTCTACAACTTCTCTGGCCTTCATTATGGTCCACATGTTGTAACCTCTCTCACTTAATCTCAGAGCCAGCTCATCCGCCCTTGCCTCGTAGACAGATGGTACAGAACAGTTTCTCTTCAGGCGGATGAACTGGCTCTTGGCCACACCCCCGAAGACCCTTCGGGGATGACAGCTAAAGGCGTGGAGAAGGGAATTACCCGCTATCGGTTTGTAGTACACCTCAGTGACTACCTCTCTGCCTGGGATGCCTATGAGGGTAATATACAGAAAGTTCACTCGTGAGTCCCGTATTTCCAAGGTAAATTCAATACCCACAGTATTCATGTTTAGATAGGCACTGAACTCCTCTAAACGGGACTCAGAGCCTCTCCAAATGAAGAGGAGGTCATCTATGTAGCGTCCAAACCACATGATCTCACCCCGGTGGGGATTCAAATCCCCAAAGACGTGGGACAGCTCCCACCAACCCATAAACAGGTTGGCATAGGAGGGGGCAAACTTGGCCCCCATCGCTGTCCCCCGTCTTTGGAGATAAAAATCTCCACCGAATTCAAAATAATTGTGGGTTAAGAGGAATCTGGTTACCTCCACTACATAATCAACAAAGTCCGAGTTATCAGAACGCCTGGTCATGAAAAATCTGATAGCCTCCAGGCCCTTCTCATGTGGGATCGAGGTGTACAAGGATTTTACGTCCACAGTAAGCCACCTGTAATTATCCTGCCAAATTACTTTCTCCAGGAGATTAATTACATGTCTTGTATCGGCCAAATGGCTCCACAGGGTACTCACTATGGGCTGTAAAATGTCGTCCAGCCATTCAGACATATGTTCTAATAAAGAGCCTACACCGCTGACAATTGGCCTCCCTTGTACCTTGGTAAGCGTCTTATGTACCTTAGGTAGATGATTGAAAGTTGCAATCACAGGGTTGGTTACCAGCAAATAATTCCTAGTATTGGCATGAATAAATCCAAACTCCACCCCATCATCTACAAGGGAGGCCAATTGTTTCTGAAATACACTGGTGGGATCCCTTGATGGTTGTGTGTAGTCATCCTCATTATGGAGCTGTCTTTCCGCCTCTGCTATAAAATCACTCCTGTTCATAATGACTACAGTCCCACCCTTGTCAGCGGCCCTGACAATGATGTTTGCATTTCCACTCAGGCTCTCTATTGCTTTTCTCTGCTTGTTGGTGAGATTGCTATTCTTCCCTCTGACTGATTTGTAGTGTAGCTTGGACAGATCCTCCTCCACTCTTCTCTGGAATTTTTCAAGAAGGTTACCCCTACTCTGTAGGGGATAAAATGTGGACTTTTCCCGAAACGACGGTAATTTCACACAAATATGGTCACCAGACCTAGTACCTTCTTCCAAAGATTCCAGAGTATCCACATCACACAATTCTTGGAAATCAAGGATATTATCTCTTAACCCTTTATAGCTCCCAGCCCTAGCCGGAATGTGATCGTGACTCTCATCACACACTGTAGGGTGTGTACTGAAAAATTTCCTCAGTGTTAGGTCCCTTATCAATTTATTGACATTCAATAGAGTCTTGAACAAGTTAAAGTCCACTGATGGTACAAATGTTAGTCCCAGACTTAAGACTTCCATCTCCTGGTGACTAGGGGAATAGTTGGATAGATTAATTATGTTCCGTATCCGTAATTTCCCCTCCTCCTGCCTCTTCTCTGTGGGTACCTCCGTTGCTCCGGGCAGTGATACCCTAGATCCTGACTTTGTTTTTCTCCTCCCCCCCCGTCTGGTTTTTTGTGGGGGATGAAAAAAACCTGCTCCAGTTGAGTGCGTTCACGTTCCTCCGTTGTACTGCGTGTTCCTATACCGGGAATGGTATCCTCCCTATAGTTGGAAGTGATGTTGAATAGTGGGGTCGGTGGTTTCAGGATGGGTGTGCTCCCTTTGGGTCTCACAATTTGTTCTTGAATAGGTTCTTCGCCTCCTGAGCCCGAGCATGAGCTTCCATCCCAAGACTCACCCTCACTCTCCTGAAAGTTCACTCTCCTGCCCCTGTTCCGCCTCTGTTTATTGGGCCCTCTTCGTTGGTTTGGTTGAAATGAATTTCTATTTTGTTCTTTTCTGAAGAGTGTCCTTTCCCTTCTATTCCAAATATACACCCTGTTTAGATCATAATCCTGCTGATCCCTCAGGTATTTATTGTGTTTCACTTGTAGAAGCAGGGTTTTAGCCTCTGCTATAACCTGCTGTAGGGTGTTATTAAACTTCAGGAAATTAGATTCCTCACTTCTCATACCCAATTCTTTTTGTACCTCCTTTATTTTGCTTGCAACCTCCTCAAGCTCCTTCTGTTTGTATTCACAAATAAGTTGCATCAACTTGAAAGAGCAAGCTGATAAATTGCTGTTCCATGATTCCATAAAGGATTTGTCATCCGTCAGAAACGTGGGGTATTTATTGAGTCTTAGACCCCTTGGAATAATCCCCAATTCCAGATATTTTTTGAGGGTATTGATGTCCCAGGCGAGTTTATCCTCCTTGAGGAGTAAGAATTCCAGTTCCTCAAAGTAATTAGATTATAGTTGGACTTGTTGGTAGAAAAAACTTTGCTATAATCCCAAGGGTTTGTATCCCTTTCTTTTTAAGACCTCAGTGCAAATTGGATAGGGTTGGTCTCTGTATTTCCCCCATTGTCCATAGTGGCTGCTAGGGTTGGCTGCTGGTAATTCACCCTGAACCTGGCTCAAGGTTCAACCAGAAAGTAGTAAATACGAAACTTGAGGTGAGAAATATATAGGGTGTAAAACCAGCCAAAGGGGGTGGTGGCAGACTGTGTGCTGCCAGTAGCGGCAAATATCCCTTGTAGACAGGTCCAGTTTCTGGATATTACCCTCATAGGCATCCCAGGCAGAGAGGTAGCCACTGAGGTGTACTACAAACCGATAGCGGGTAATTCCCTTCTCCACGCCTCTAGCTGTCATCCCCGAAGGGTCTTCGGGGGTGTGGCCAAGAGCCAGTTCATCCGCCTGAAGAGAAACTGTTCTGTACCATCTGTCTACGAAGCAAGGGCGGATGAGCTGGCTCTGAGATTAAGTGAGAGAGGTTACAACATGCGGACCATAATGAAGGCCAGACAAGTTGTAGAGAGGATACCCCGGGCTAAACTATTAGACCCAGGCAGCAGCAAACGGAAAGAGGCCCTTTTGTGGGACAGACCTGATCCCAAAGTCACTTTCATCACAGAATACTCTAGACAGTATCATGAGATCTGTCAGATTGTGGCAAAACATCTTATGCTCTTGTCAGCGGATGATGGTCTAATTGATGTGATTGACCGGGGGGTCAGGTTTGCTTACAAAAGGAATAAAACTATTGGAAATTCTGTCGCACCCACCAGAATCAAGCCCATTGGATCCAATCCCTCCTCTTGGCTCACATGTTTGGGCACCTTTAGATGTCATTATCATGCGTGTGTTGCGTGTGAGAGATTATCAGTTGGCAATTCGTTTGCTTCTTCAGTAACAGGCGAAAGATTTGAAATGAAGTTTTGCTTGAATTGCAGACATACTTTTGTCATTTATCTTATCACATGCAACATTTGCTTGCTACAATACGTGGGTCTCACCACAAGGGAGGCCAGAACACGTATAAAAGAACACCTGTCCGACATTAGGATGGGCACACTGACCACCCCTCTTGTAAAACATTTTGTTGATGAGCATCAGAAGTCATCCAGATCTTTTGTCTGGACACTCATCGACAGGGTACCATACAAAAAGGGCTTGGCTGATCGAACCTCTAAATTGGGAGAGAAGGAGGCCTTCTGGATCTTTAAATTGAGAACCAGGTTTCCAGAAGGCCTCAACTCTGAGTTCGATCTGATCAACTTTTGGTCTACCTAATATGATTTGATTTAATTCAATAACTTTCTCCTTTGGTGCTTTCTATGTTCCCCATATAACCCCTTTGGGTCAATGTGAACCTGATAAAGAAACTCATATCACATTTAGCATATGCATAATATACTAATGTACTCGATTTGTACCCTATTGTTAAACTGATTCCTATTTATTTTTTTGTTTTAATCCCCCTCAATTTATTTGGGTACTCATCCCTTTTCTTAACCACATTACTTATTAATGTAATTGTACATATGAACTGGAAAATAAGGAGACACTGTACACATGTGGTTTTGAATTACTTTATTGTTTCACCCAAGGTGCGGAGGGATCTCCATCCTGAGCCTTTTGTCATTTTTGTTTGGCAGCTTTATATATATGGTAATCCATTGGGTACAATTACCGGTGCTGTGCTGACACTTACAGTATTAGTCAGTATACATTAGTGACGACAGGCTCTTTGCCCTCGCTACGTGTGCTTTCTGGGGGTGTGTGATCCTTGCTGACACACAGGGCGCAGCGGCTTTTACTGCGTGCGGCAAATTTCTGTCTATCATGTTTACCCCGGGAGCACACGGGAAGGAGGGGATGGACATCCGACAGGCTATCACCCAATCTTATGTCAATATTGTTCTGTGGGTGTGTTTAATGCTTTTACCATGGTAATTAGGGTGGGTGTGTTAGATAGGGGTGTGTAACATTACACACTTTGGATTGGCCAGCTTTTGGAGAGGTGTTTACCGGGCGGCCAATTGGTGCATGGGCTAGGTTTGATAACTGGTTAGTTTGTCACACTGTTTTAATATGGCTATGAGTAAGGCTTAGGCCGAAACGCATAAGCCGTTTGTTCTAGTGCCCCTGCACTCCCTTTTTGTACACTTTACTCTGTATTTTACCCCGGAGTATTTACTCCTCACTATACGTTTATGTGTACTTTGTAACTGTCCAATAAATGTTATCACTTGCTAACACTCGAGTGCTCCTCAATTTCCTTTCTGTTCCACATTAATGTTAGCGATAGTCTGTCTGCAGAGTCCAGACGTTCTTTTGAGATTGTGCTCGTGTCTACTATTGTCCCGTGTCTTCCGCCTTGGGGTGGGCCTCTACAGTTCCCTGCGGATGTATCTGTTCTGGAGTGTTGTGCCTTTCGTTATAGGATTGCGCGCCTTAGCCTGTTGCTTAGACATCTTTTTCAGTTAATGAATGACCCTATCGTTAACAGATATTGGGAATTTCAGTCTGATAATGCGAATGGTGCACCTCATTAGACATGTGGGGTTATCTCCTGTTTGTCATTTGTTTGAGATCTTTCCCAGTTTTTTGTAAGATAGGGCTCCATTTGTCTGGTCCTGCGAGCAGGCCTGTGTCTTTTGGGCGTTAACCTTCGGGTTGCCTTATATTTTATTTTGTATCCGATGGGATGTCTTAAGGTTGCGCGCCACTTTCTTAGCACTTCCTGTTGTCGGCAGTAGAGGAGCCTCTATAGGAGCACTTGAGCATGTGAACCCCCTGATGAACAAAAAAAAGCCCTCCAGGCTCCACTGCAGTTTTGACTAAAACACATTAAAATTGCAGTTTTTTATTCTTTAGGCTGAAGTGTGGAATGGGCTTTTGCCTAATACTTCTATCTATTGCACATGCTGTGCAGTGTGATAAATAGAAGTATAGGCAAAAGCCCTTTCCACTTTCAGCCTGCATTGCCTTCAGCGCCACCTACAGGTCAGCCCATAGCTTTCCTAACCGCACTGCTCTTAGTGTGCGAGAGCCAGCTGTGACGTGACACTCGCACACTAAGAGCTGTGTGTGGGGGAGGAGGAGCATCGTGGGCTTAAGTTCAGAAATGAGGTACAGAGGAGAGCAGAGAAGCTGCTGGAACAGACAGCTCCTGTTAGGTCTCAGAGATGGAACTGAAGTTGGGCAAATCGGCCCTTTTTCCAAGGGCCCATCACCTTAGAGAGGGGCCCCCGCCTGTACAATGCAGCAGCAGAGTTAAGATTTTTTATATTATGTTTTTTATATTGGGCTTGCTGGATTGAAGTTTTGGGCTGGTGTTGTAACTTTCTGTTGTGGGACGTTTGTGCAGTGTACTGGAGACCTGGTGGTGGGGCCAGTATGCGTGCTGCATCTGCTCATCATGCTGTTAGTTGTAGTTGTACTAGTGACTACTCATGTAGCTGCAGACATGTGCTGCAAGTGAAAGATGGTGACCGTGACCCTAGAGTCAGGAGGGATCATGACGCAGGGCGAGGGCAAGAGTTATCACTCTGCACCTGGTTACCGGTACGTAAACACTGTGCACTCCCCTGATCCTTCAGTCTCCCTTCTCTGTTCCTGACCTGTTCCCTCTGCATGCGCAGTCTCTTCTCACCCTCTATCTCACTGAGAGAAAGAGAGCTTGGGGTGAGTACTAGGGACCACACCAGCAGAGAGAATAGGAAGCTGCACTCTGTCCTGCTTGGGCCCTACCTGGAGTTTAAGGTGAGTGCCGGGGATGCGGACCCCCAGACAAGGCGGCTTCTGGTATTGGGACAGCTGCCCAACCTGCACCTAGTACCGTGGAGGAAACTTGAGGGAAAGCTGCAGTCCAGAGTGAGTCACGCTCGGAAGAGGCGAGAGCAAGAAAGGTGCTGCAGGGTACTGTCCTTATTAAAAACATAAGAATCTAGTGAGTCTAGATTAGAATATAGCGTGCTTTTTTCTGTATAAAAAGATCATATGATAGTAAATACCCTTTATGCAGTATATATAAAGCAACATTCAACGCACTAAGGGTGAGAATGACACAGGAATTGCTTTGCTAGGAATCATGAAAAATATAGTGTTAATGAAAGGAGATCTTGTCACGGCAGAAACACAAGTTTTCTTGCAAGTGCAGATATGAAGCCACAAAAGCTTTGGGATACATTAGTGGGACAGGTGATTACCATTTCTAACAGTGATCTGCTGCATCCTAGAGGAACAAGCAATTCCTCAATTGTAAGAGGGCACCCCCTCTCCCTCATGGTGAACAGCTTCAGTAATTGTTGACCAGTCTAGTAAGTGCAGCAGGTGACTGAAATGTATTCTATCTATATTTATCTAACTGTCCATCCATCCGTCTGTCTCCCTACATATATTTTGTGGGCATATCAAACCATATTGTAGGTTCAAACCATTGTTTACAGATCTACATATAATATCTTTATGTTAAACAAAGATCTGTAGACACTGATTTGTACCTACATTGTGGTCTTGTTGGATACATTTTTACTATTTTCAAATTAGAATCCTTCCACCAATGTACTGTTCATATGAGCAAGATAGTTGGGGCAGAGGAGGTAGGTAGGTGGAGCTAAAAGGGGGTGGGGGGCCCTGCCACACTTTTGCCCGGGGGCCCTGGCTGGTCTTAGTCCGTCCTAAATGGGTGGGGCTTTCTCAAAGTAAAAAATTCACCAGCCACCACTGGTTGTCGGAAGGAACCAGAGATAAAGTCCTCAGAGTGTTTCTTGAAATTGAACGATTGATCTCATGCATTAAGACCGGACAGCGGTTCGTGATAACTTATAAACAGCTGGGTTCCGGATCTTCTACTGACTGTAACGGTTTCAGAAGGGCAGGTAGGCACCTCAGCAAAGTTAAGCTGAGGTGTAGAGGTGTTCTGAAATATTTGTGTAACTAGTTAGCCTTTTCTGCTCACAAAAGTAAAAAAGTTACGTTTTAAAATTTAAAGGTGACAGTAACGTTTTTTTCTCTGTTTAATTGTTATTAAAGAATTTCAGTTTTTTTATTGATAATTTGATCCATTGTGAGTCAGAATGGACCAAGAGGCCCCGCAAAATGTCACTTGTTCATTATGTTTTGATGCCAATGTGGAACCACCAATCCCTTTCTGTTCCTCATGTAATTGAGAGAACTTTAAATTAGAGAGACTTTTTTCAGATGGTGTTTCAGATGTTGTTCCGGAGTCTAATTACATTTTTCAATATATGCTGCAGCTTTCTCCTCAAGCGTCCCAAGGTTTGCCGCCCACATATGCAGTGCCCTGCGCTTCCTCTCCTTTTGGGGTTACGTTGCAAGACATCGCTTCTCTCATGTCTTCTGCAGTTTCTGATGCGTTGTCTGCTTTTCCCATGTTGCAGGGAAAGCGCAAGAGGAAGAGTAGACATTCAGTTGGTGAGGTTTCTGACGCAGTTGTTGCTATTTCGGATGCCCCCTCACAGAAGCCTGAGGAGGAGGATCTTTCGGTAGCATCGGAGGGTGAGATCTCAGACTCTGACAGTGTAATTCCTCCTGCTGATACTGAAGTTGTATCCTTCAGGTTTAAGCTTGAACACCTCCGTCTGTTACTTAAGGAGGTTTTAGCTACATTGGACGACGACACTATGGTCGTAGTTTATATGAAGAAATCCAGTAAGCTAAACAAATATTTTGTGGTATCTTCCTTGGTAGAGGTTTTTCCTGTACCAGACCGAGCTTCTGAGATCATTGCTAAGGAATGGGAGAGACCGGGTATCCCTTTTTCTTCATCTCCTATATTTAAAAAGAGGTTTCCCATAGCTGACTCTGTCAAGGAGGCTTGTCAAACAATCCCCAAGAGAACTACTATTTCCATAGAGGATAGTTGTGCCTTTAAAGATCCTATGGACAAGAAGTTAGAGGGGTTACTCAAGAAGATGTATGTACACCAAGGTTTACAATGGCAACCTGCTGTGTGCATTGCTACCATCACTAGTGCGGCGGCATATTGGTTTGATGCGTTGTCTGATGCCATTAGGACAGACACTCCTCTTGATGAGATCCATAATAGGATAAAATCTCTTAAGTTAGCTAATTCCTTTATTACTGATGCTTCCCTACAGGTTATCAAACTGGGAGCAAAGTTCTCAGGTTTTTATATTCTAGCCCGCAGAACCTTATGGTTAAAACCTTGGTCTGCGGATGTGTCATCTAAGTCTAAACTTTTAGTGATTCCTTACAAAGGAAAGACCTTGTTTGGACCGGGCTTGACGGAAATAATCTCTGATATGGGAGGAAAGGGTCATCTTCTCCCTCAGGATAAGAGAAACAAGCAAAAGGGACGTCAGAGTAATTTTCGTTCCTTTTGAAATTTCAAGGGAAATTCTTCCTCTTCCAAGCAAGATCAGTCTAAACCTTCCTGGAGACCTAATCAGTCTTGGAATAAGGGAAAACAATCAAAGAAGCCTGCTATTGAATCAGACAGCATGAAGGGCCTGCCCCCGATCCGGGACCAGATCTTGTAGGAAGCAGGCTTTGGGTTCGAGATGTTCAGGATCCCTGGGCAGTAGACATAGTGTCCCAGGGATACAAACTAGAGTTCAAGAGTTTTCCTCCCAGAGGCAGGTTTCTGCTTTCAAGATTATCTGTAGACCAGACAAAGAGAGGCGTTCTTACACTGTGTAAGAGACCTCTCCGACTTGAGAGTGATATTTCCCGTTCCGATGCAGGAATGGGGTCTGGGGTTTTATTCCAATCTGTTCGTGGTTCCCAAAAAAGATGGAACCTTCAGGCCATTTTTAGATCTCAAGAGTCTAAAAAAATTTCTGAGAGTACCGTCCTTCAAGATGGAAACTATTCGTTCCATTCTCCCTTTTGTCTAAGAGAGAGAGATTTATGACAACAGTGGATTTAACGGACACGTACCTGCTTGTTCCCATTCACAGGGATCATCGCAAGTTTCTAAGGTTTGCTTTTCTAGACAAACACTGAATGCCTGGAGATTGAACGCTTAATTTTATCCAAGCGGGGATTTTCAGATTCGGTCATAGAGACCATGATTCAGGCTCCTAAACCTGTGACTAGAAAATTTTACCACAGGATATGGCGTAAATATCTATATTGGTGTGAATCCATGGGCTACTCTTGGAGTAGTGTTAGGATTCCTAGAATTCTGTCATTTCTCCAAGAAGGTTTGGAGAAAGGGTTATCTGTAAGTTTCCCTAAAGGGTCAAATATCTGCTTTGTCTATTTTGTTACGTAGACTTCTGGCAGACGTTCCAGACGTGCATTAGTTTTGTCAGGCCTTGGTCAGGATCAGGCCTGTGTTCAAACAAGTTACTCCTCCATGGAGTCTTAATTTAGTTCTTCAAGGGGCTCCGTTTGAGCCTATGCATTTCTTAGAGATTAAGTTATCTTGGAAATTTTGTTTCTTGTTGCTATTTCATCTGCTCGTAGAGTGTCAGAGCTCTCGGCATTACAGTATGAGTCACCTTACCTTATTTTTCATTCTGATAAGGTAGTTTTACGTACAAAGTTAGGGTTTCTCCCAAAAGAATTTTCTGTCCGGAACATTAATCAGGTGATTGTTGTTCCTTCCTTGTGTCCTAATCCTTCTCAGAAGGAATGGCTTCTGCACAATTTAGACGTGGTACGTGCTCTAAAATTTTCGTCAGTCTTCTACTTTGTAGTTTTCTCGGGAAAACGTAAGGGACAGAAAGCTACGGCTACTTCTTTCTTTTTGGCTGAAGAGTATCATACGTTTTGCCTATGAAACTGCTGGACAGCATCCTCCAGAGAGAGTTACGGGTCATTCCACGAGGGCTGTTTCTTCCTCATGGGCATTCAAAAATGAAGCTTCTGTGGAACAGATTTGCAAGGCTGCAACTTGGTCCTCTCTTCACACTTTTTCAAAATTCTACAAATTTGACACTTTTGCCTTGGCTGAGGCCGCTTTTGTGAGAAAGGTTCTTCAAGCAGTGGTGCTTTCCGTTTAGGTTCCCTGTCTTGTCCCTCCCTTATCTGTGTACTCTAGCTTGGGTATTAATTCCCAATAGTAATTAGGTGATCCGTGGACTCATTGTGCCATTAAAAAGAAAAGAAAATGTTTGCTTACCTGATAAATTTATTTCTTTTTTGACACAATGCCCGCCCTGTTCTATAGACAGGTTGTTGGTTTGTTATAATCTTCAGACACCCCTGCACCTTGTTGCTTCCTTTCTCGCCTTTACTTTGGTCGAATGAATGGAGTGGGAGGGAAGGGAGGTGATATTTAACAGCTTTGCTGTGGTATCTGGTAAGCATAATTTTTCTTTTATGCTCAACTAAGCATTCGAGAGGACCTGTGGGTTCACAAGGCGGGAAAGGATGGGTTTCAGTTATAGCCTTCAGTCAGGGATGACCGGGCTGGGGAGTGTTCCGCTGTGTCACTATAGGTTCTGATGAAATCAGATGTCGGAGTTCCTCCATGTGTGTGTGTGTGGGGGGGGGGGGGTCTGGCGGGCGTCGTGCCCCGTGCCACCGGTGAGTGGTTTGGCCTAAAGTTTTTAGGCTCCTGGATGGTCCTATGGGGCTTGATCCTACAACTTGTATGGATAGCTCTCCAGCATGCGAAAGGTTTTGTATTTTGAAACCTATTGCAGCTTTTGGCACCTTAAGGGGGTGCATGTCAGCTGCTTCTAGTGTACCTAGATATGGCTCTTACTCTAGGCCACATAAGGTCTGTCTGAGTTATGAGACTTTGGGTCTTCTTCCATTGTTCCGGGTGGGTTAGATCTCCTTTTGGGGATCTGTGTTCTGGATGTTGGTTGATCCCTGTGGGGATTTGGTTAGCTCGGGTTTTCCCAGAGCTGGGAAGGTTTAGCACCTTTTCTCTCCCCTGTGTCCTCTGCCTGTGTGGAGGTGTTGGGGAGACTAGCCCTGCTAGAAGGGTTTTGGGAACTTTGAGGTATCCCTTCTGTTGTCCTGTGGCCTTGTGAAGTCTCTTCATTAGACTTCTAGCCTTGCTCTTTGGAGAGTTGCACTTTATCTAGGGGTGGTTCCTTCATTGGTCGGGGCTTTCGAGTTCTCTGCGCTGTCCAGATTTTCTCGATATGCTCCATTCCTTTTGTCTGGCTTTTTGGCCAGTCGGAGTGTTTAGTTCCAGGGTATAGTTGCCTGAACTATTAAGTACCCGGACCTGTTTTTTGCTAACTGAATCTTTCTTTTTTCCGTGGCTTTGCTCTTGTCCCAGTTTTGGGTTGTTTGGATCTCAGGGCTGGTCGGGGTGTTCCAGGGTGGTGGGAACTGGGGTGATGTCCTTGCTCCATCTACCTGACTGGGTCAGAATTGGCCCGGTCTATCAGAGTTTTTATTGCTCCTTGCCACAGAGTAACCCATGTCATCTGGGGTTCGCTGGGTGGCTTGCACCTCAAGAATGGTGGGTTTCTACCCAGCTGCTGGCACTGGTTTCCAGTCTTCTGGTGCGCCTTAGGGTTCCATTCCCCTGTTAGTTTGCCAGAGTACCCGTGGATTCTCTGCTTTGCAGGTGAATGGGTTGGCTGTGCTTGTGTGGGGGTCCTTTCTAGGACATTTGCAGTGGGGGGGGTTTCTCCCCATTTAGCGGGTAGCTTCTGCCCTGAGGCCGGTTATTGCCCTTCCTGCTTCTTCCCTTTTTCTTTAGGGAATATTCGCTTCTTTGGGAGACGTAGTCCTTACTAGGGGCTTCTCCTGGTCGGGAAGTGGAAGGTGGACTTGGTTCCACTTGGATTCTTGCTGGTTCCATGTCAGACTGTGGTGGGGCCTTGTTTAGATAGATCCTTGGGTCTATGGCCTTGTCTGTTTTCAGTTTTGGGTTGTACTTGTACTCTGGAGGGATACTTTGTTCCCTTGTATTGGTGGCCCAGCTGGGTCTGCAGGTCAGGATGCCTGAGCGGTCTATAGGTCACAATATCCTTTGGGATGTGTGAGCTTGCTGAGTCTATTCTGTTGGCTCTGTCTGCTAGGAGATAGGTTTCCTTTCTCCTTGCTCCTTTGACTGGAGACGGTTTCCACTCCCTTCGGGTTCTGAGGGTAATTTCTCCTCCTCGTGGAGCCTCGATGAAGACTGTGTTCCTTTTTTAGGGACCTGTGAGTAGGTCTGGCGGCTTCGGTTGCCTGAAGCATGCCCTCTGTCGGGGGCGGTTTTCTGCGGTCTGTATTTTGATGACTGCTTCTTTTTCTTCCTTGCAGCTAGCTGGGCAGCTAGATTATAGTCCTAATGCACTGTGGCTACTCTGCACTGTAGCAAACCAAGGGTTGCAAGTTCCATCCTTGGCGATGTTTACTTAGCCTTCTTCCTTTCGAGGTTGATAAGATGAGCAGCGCATTGAGTCCCTTAATGGGGATTAGCCGCGCTTAACAAGGACATTCATGTTTTAGCTCCCTCTGTGTTCTTAAACTTGGGGTTTCGCCTGGGTCTATTACACGCTCTTTCATGGTCGAATACTTGAGTATCTATGGGCGGGCGCTTGGAGGACTTTGCCTCTTTGCTTGCGTTTCATGCTTGCAGGATGTTGGGGAGATGTCTTTTCGGTCTTCTTGCCCGGTTTTATCTGGGTTTCGCCTGATATAGGCATGACCTCCTTCCCTGTTTGGGTTCATTTGGGTCCCTGATTGCTGGGCCCACTCTTGAAGGTTCTGTTTTTTGCTTTGAGGGACTTTTCGTTTCCTCGGTCCTCCTTTGCCTTGTTCCCTTTGGGGATTTCGGCTGGTTTACCCTTCATTTGTGAGGGGTGAGTGCTGGGGGGCCGTCTGTTGGGCGACGGTGTCTCTTGGTACTGTTGGCTCAGTTGAGTCCTTTTTGCAGTCTCTATTTTGGCTCTGGACTGGCTGTGAGTCAGGCTTTTCCTTTGAAATGTTTTTCTCGGCTTTGGACGAAGCAGGATTTTCTCTTGTAAGATGTATTGAGTCCACGGATTCATCCTTACTTGTGGGATGTTCTCCTCCCCTACAGCAAGTGGCAGAGAGAGCACCCACAGCAGAGCTGCCTATATAGCTCCCCCTTAGCTCCACCCCCCAGTCATTCTCTCTGCCTGCTTAACTGCTAGGAAGGGCAAAGAGGAGTGTGGTGACAAAAACCGGTGGTACCGGTGTGTACTATTTACTCTCTGGCAGAAAAGGGATGAAGATTTCTGCAAGGAGGATGATGATCTTAGCATTTTGTAACTAAGATCCACTGCTGTTCTCACAGGGGCTGAAGAGTACAGGAAAACTTCAGTTGGGGGAACAGTTTGCAGGCTAAACTGCATTAAGGTATGTTCAGTCTATTTTTTTCTAGACAGACTGTTATTTCTAGAAAAGACTGGCAATATCCCCATGAGGGAAGGGTAAGCTGTATTCAGACACTTGGATAGGAATTTCAGCTTGCATGAAGGGCTCATTAGTTACTGGTGACACTGTTTGGTAAAAACGTTTTTGTTTATTCAGTAAATGATGCAATTATAACATTTTTTTGAAGGGACTAAAGGTCATTATGGCTTGTTTTAGGGTTTTTTAACCCACATGGTTAATTTAGAGACACTCTAGTGTTTTTCTGTTAGGCCTCAAAACTCGAGTGAGGTGGGAGGGGCATATTTTCGGGCCTCAGTTGTGCAGTTTCTTTTCCTCTGAGACTTCTAACTGTTTTGCAGAATTTGTGCAGCTTTTTTTCTCTTAAAGGCACAGTACCGTTTTATTTCTAAGTGTTATTTACTTTGATTACAGTGTTTTCCAAGCTTGCTTGTTACATTACTAGCCTGTTTAACATGTCTGACACCAAGGAAAATCCTTGTTCAATATGTTTGGAAGCCATTGTGATACCCCCTCTTAGAATGTGTCCCAATTGTACTGATATGTCTATAAAGTATAAAGAACATATATTAGCACTTAAAAATAGAGCAATAGATGATTCTCAGTCAGAAGTAAATGAGGGTTCGCCATCTAGCTCTCCCCAAGTGTCACAACCAGTAACGCCCGCACAAGTGACGCCAAGTACCTCTAGTGCGTCGAATTCATTTATTTTACAAGACATGGCCACAGTTATGAATACAACCCTCACAGAGGTTTTATCCTAACTGCCTGGTTTACAAGGAAAGCGGGACAGCTCTGGGTTAAGGAAAAATGCTGAGCAGTCTGACGCTTTAGTAGCCGTATCTGATATGCCCTCACAATGCTCTGAGGTAGGGGTGAGGGATTTGTTATCTGAGGGAGAAATTTCTGATTCAGGAAAGACGCTTCCTCAGACAGATTCTAATATGACGGCCTTTAAATTTAAGCTTGAACACCTTCGCTTATTGCTCAGGGAGGTATTAGCGGCTCTAGATAATTGTGACCTTATAGTGGTCCCAGAGAAATTGTGTAAGATGGATAAATACTTAGAGGTTCCTGTTTACACTGATGTTTTTTTCCAGTCCCTAAGAGGATTGTGAATATTATTGCTACGGAGTGGGATAGATCAGGTATTCCGTTCCCCCTCCTGTTTTTAAGAATATGTTTCCCATATCTGACACCATGCGGGACTCGTGGCAGACAGTTCCTAAGGTGGAGGGAGCTATTTCTACTCTGTCTGAACATACAACTATACCTATTGAAGTCAGTTGTGCTTTCAAAGATCCTATGGATAAAAAATTAGAGGGTCTCCTGAAGAAAATTTTTGTTCATCAAGGTTTTCTTCTTCAACCTATTGTGTGCATTGTTCCTGCAACTACTGCAGCTGCTTTCTGGTTTGAAGCTCTAGAAGAGGCTCTTCAGATGGAGACTCCATTAGAAGAAATTTTGGACAGAATTAAGGCCCTTAAATTGGCTAATTATTTTATTACAGATGCCGCTTTTCAACTGGCTAAATTAGCGGCAAAGAATTCAGGTTTTGCCATTTTAGCACGCAGGGCGTTATGGCTTAAATCCTGGTCTGCTGATGTGTCATCTAAAACTAAGCTTTTGAATATCCCTTTCAAGGGAAAGACCCTATTTGGGCCTGAACTGAAAGAGATTTTTTCATACCTCACTGGAGGGAAAGGTCATGCCCTCCCTTAGGATAGATCAAATAAGATGAGGACCTAACAAAATAATTTTCATTCCTTTCGGAATTTCAAGAGTGTCGCTTCAGCTTCCTCTGTTGCAAAGCAAGAGTGGAATTTTGCCCAGTCCAAGTCAGTCTGGAGACCTTACCAGGCTTGGAACAAGGGTAAACAGGCCAAGAATAATGTAAGCGGAAATACTGGCGCTGAAAGCAGGGTAGTACACAAATACAATATACGGGTAACCTAAAAGGGTCTACCTTAGCAGAAATATAATCGTTATAAAAGTCAATAAATGGTAATAGCCTAATATATATCTTAGAAAATATATTTAATAGTGTAAAATTACAATACAATCAAGATTATAAAATCAGTGTTAATAAAATCAGTACATATATACTAAAAAGTAATTAATGGGGCCCTTTAAATTAGTTTGAAAAAACATACAGAAAGGGGAAAGATTGACCACAAATCTATATATATATATATATATATATATATATATATACTATGATTGAGGATAGAAGAAAACTATACTCAAATAAATATAAGTATAAAGAGGGCAGAGATATTCAAACAGTATAAATAAAAACAAATAGCAATACAAACAGACTTAATAACTGGACGTCCAGCGTAAAAACCAGGGGTTAAAACAGTAATAATCTAGGGTTAAAACAGTATTAACCTGAAAGTGCACTATAGTGAACAAAAACACTCGTGACTAGATGATCATACTAATAGCATTGGATCAAGCTAATGGGCGAGTGAGGTACCTTGCGCTAATCTGTGGAGCACAGATTGAATATTGTTCGTCCTGTACCTCCTCCTGAGGTGGGTGTGTACTCCTAGAGTAGTTCACTTACATCACCCTTTCTGAAAATGTCCAGCTGATTTCGGGAGGAACAGAATGTAAACGATCTCTGGGGTAATAGCAATCCTTTAGATGATGGTAGATAGTAACTTCAAGGCACTCTTATTCTGTGGTGCTTAGTGCAGGTACTAGATCATCTGGCAGTATATTCAATTTGTAGACTGGTGCGCTCCCTCAGAGGGCTGTATTCAAATTCACAGGCCTTGGGGGTAGTGAGCCAGGCGTTGGTAGTTGTCCTGTGTGCTTTTTCAACACAATAGCGATCCTTTCGGCGGCTGTATCAAGTTCACAAGCCTTAAAGGAGTTCAGCTTAGCAGTAGTTCTTCTTGTAGGAAATGAGACACAGTCATCAACCGGTTTCTCCCCTCACTTGGGGCTTTTTCAAGATGTGTTCTCATTGCTGGCAGGTATTCCTTTATAGGGCTATCCTGCATCCTTATTGGTTAGTTCAAAGGGGTGTGTGATCCCAGTTAAGGTGGAATTTGAGTTATATCCCTTAAACTTTTAAGGAGGTATCTTATTGTCTCTTGTAGTTTTTTGGAAATTTCCCGTTGTTAATTTTAGTTTAACAACTAGTATACTAAAAGTACATATTGCTCCGGAAAGGAACAACCATACGTGTAATATGGTCACATCCATGGTGTCAGGTGAAATCGACTTAAATTATGAGTAAAGATTGTTCAAGAGTTAGTATTTTTTGGAGTCCTCAATTTGATTAAACACATAGGTAGAGGTAAAAGACATATGTCAGTATTGTACAGGGAATATAAAGTTTTTACAAAGTGTTTTACATTTGATAGTTACAAACAGAAGTAAATTAGGGACAAAAAGAGAGAACTGGGGGTTCTCATTGTCTTAGAGTTAAAGTTAAACACATAGGTAAAGAATTTTTCCCATATGTGTATATGATACAGAAAATAGACAGACATTCTAGATATTTCATGTTTGGTGGTTGCATATTGGGGCATACTTATCTGATCAATATGCAACCACTAACTTTAACTCTAAGACAATGAGAACCCCCAGTTCTCTCTTTTTGTCCCTAATTTACTTCTGTTTGTAACTATCAAATGTAAAACACTTTGTAAAAACTTTATATTCCCTGTACAATACTGACATATGTCTTTTACCTCTACCTATGTGTTTAATCAAATTGAGGACTCCAAAAAATACTAACTCTTGAACAATCTTTACTCATAATTTAAGTCGATTTCACCTGACACCATGGATGTGACCATATTACACGTATGGTTGTTCCTTTCCGGAGCAATATGTACTTTTAGTATACTAGTTGTTAAACTAAAATTAACAACGGGAAATTTCCAAAAAACTACAAGAGACAATAAGATACCTCCTTAAAAGTTTAAGGGATATAACTCAAATTCCACCTTAACTGGGATCACACACCCCTTTGAACTAACCAATAAGGATGCAGGATAGCCCTATAAAGGAATACCTGCCAGCAATGAGAACACATCTTGAAAAAGCCCCAAGTGAGGGGAGAAACCGGTTGATGACTGTGTCTCATTTCCTACAAGAAGAACTACTGCTAAGCTGAACTCCTTTAAGGCTTGTGAACTTGATACAGCCGCCGAAAGGATCGCTATTGTGTTGAAAAAGCACACAGGACAACTACCAACGCCTGGCTCACTACCCCCAAGGCCTGTGAATTTGAATACAGCCCTCTGAGGGAGCGCACCAGTCTACAAATTGAATATACTGCCAGATGATCTAGTACCTGCACTAAGCACCACAGAATAAGAGTGCCTTGAAGTTACTATCTACCATCATCTAAAGGATTGCTATTACCCCAGAGATCGTTTACATTCTGTTCCTCCCGAAATCAGCTGGACATTTTCAGAAAGGGTGATGTAAGTGAACTACTCTAGGAGTACACACCCACCTCAGGAGGAGGTACAGGACGAACAATATTCAATCTGTGCTCCACAGATTAGCGCAAGGTACCTCACTCGCCCATTAGCTTGATCCAATGCTATTAGTATGATCATCTAGTCACGAGTGTTTTTGTTCACTATAGTGCACTTTCAGGTTAATACTGTTTTAACCCTAGATTATTACTGTTTTAACCCCTGGTTTTTACGCTGGACGTCCAGTTATTAAGTCTGTTTGTATTGCTATTTGTTTTTATTTATACTGTTTGAATATCTCTGCCCTCTTTATACTTATATTTATTTGAGTATAGTTTTCTTCTATCCTCAATCATAGTATATATATATATATATATATATATATATATATAGATTTGTGGTCAATCTTTCCCCTTTCTGTATGTTTTTTCAAACTAATTTAAAGGGCCCCATTAATTACTTTTTAGTATATATGTACTGATTTTATTAACACTGATTTTATAATCTTGATTGTATTGTAATTTTACACTATTAAATATATTTTCTAAGATATATATTAGGCTATTACCATTTATTGACTTTTATAACGATTATATTTCTGCTAAGGTAGACCCTTTTAGGTTACCCGTATATTGTATTTGTGTACTACCCTGCTTTCAGCGCCAGTATTTCCGCTTACATTATTCTACTATCCTCCTCAGGGTTCTTAGAGAGAGACCCTTCTATACTTGGCATTAGGGTTGATATAAGCGCCAATTCTCACCTATCCTCCTTAAACAGGCCAAGAAGCCTGCAGCTGCCTCTAAGACAGCATGAAGGGGTAGCCCCCGATCCAGGACCGGATCTAGTAGTGGGCAGACTCTCTTCGCTCAGGCTTGGGCAAGAGATGTTCACGATCCCTGGGCTTTAGAAATTGTGTCCCAGGGATATTTTCTGGAGTTCAAAGGCTCTCTTCCAAGGGGGACTTTTCACATTTCTCGATTGTCTGTAAGCCAGACAAAGAGAGAGGCATTCTTACGCTGTGTAGAAGACCTACATACCATGGGGGTGATCCGCCCAGTCCCAAAAGAGGAACAGGGGCTAGGATTTTACTCAAACCTGTTTGTGGTTTCCAAAAAAGAGGGAACTTTCAGATCAATCTTGGATCTCAAAATTCTAAACAAGTTCCTCAAAGTCCCATCATTCAAGATGGAGACTATTCGATCTATTCTACCTCTGATCCAGGAGGATATGACCACCGTGGACTTAAAGGATGCGTATCTACACATCCCTATTCACAGAATTTTCACAAGGGTGCTAGGGTCCCTTCTGGCGGTTATACGACCATGGGGCATAGCAGTGGCGCCTTTTCTTAATTCAGGCGTCAACTTTACAGTTATCCAAGTCTCACACGGACATTGTGTTGGTTTTTCTGAAATCTCACGGGTGGACGGTGACCATAAAGAGTTCTCTCTTCCCTCTTATAAGAGTTTCCTTCCTAGGGACTCTGATAGACTCGGTAGAAATGAAAATATTTCTGACGGAGGTCAGAAAATCAAAACTTCGGACTCATGGTAGCGGCAATGGACATAGTTCCTTTTGCCCGCCTACACCTCAGACCACTGCAACTGTGCATGCTCAAACAGTGGAATGGGGATTATACAGATTTGTCTCCTCAACTGCATTTGGACCAGGAGACCAGAGATTCTCTTCTCTGGTGGTTGTCTCAGGACCACCTGTCTCAGGGAATGAGTTTCCGGAGGCCAGAGTGGCTCATTGTAACGACAGATGCCAGCCTGCTAGGCTGGGGTGCAGTCTGGAACTCCCTGAAAGGACAGGGCTTATGGTCTCGGGAGGAATCTCTTCTCCCGATAAATATTCTAGAACTGAGAGCGATATTCAATGCGCTTCAGGCATGGCCTCTGCTTGCTGCGGCCAAATTCATCCAGTTTCAGTCGGACAACATCACGACTGTAGCTTATATCAATCGTCAAGGAGGAACAAGGAGTTCTCTAGCGATGATGGAGGTAACCAAAATAATCCGATGGGCAGAGGATCACTCTTGCCATCTCTCAGAAATCCACATCCCAGCAGTAGTGAACTGGGAGGCGGATTTCCTAAGTCGTTAGACTTTTTATCTGGGGGAGTGGGAACTCCATCCGGAGGTATTTGCCCAGCTGATTCAGCTATGGGGGACACCAGAATTGGATCTGATGGCGTCCCGTCAGAATGCCAAACTTCCTTGTTACGGGTCCAGGTCACGGGATCCCAAGGCGATACTGATAGATGCTCTTGCAGTGCCTTGGTCCTTCAATCTGGCCTATGTATTTCCTCTCCTTCTACGTCTGGTTGCCAGAATAAAGCAGGAGAGAGCTTCGGTGATTCTGATAGCGCCTGCGTGGCCACGCAGGATTTGGTATGCAGACCTAGTGGACATGTCCTTGGTTCTACCATGATCTCTGCCAATGAGGCGGGACCTTCTAATCCAAGGTCTGTTCAAGCATCCAAATCTAATTTCTCTGCGCCTGACTGCTTGGAGCCTGATTCTATCAAAGCGTGGTTTCTCTGAGTCGGTCATTGATACCCTGATTCAGGCTAGAAAGCCTGTCACCAGGAAGATCTATCATAAGATTTGGCGCAAATATCTTTATTGGTGTGAATCCAAAGGTTACTCGTGGAGTAAGTTTAGGATTCCTAGAATATTGTCTTTTCTCCAGGAAGGTTTGGAGAAGGGATTATCAGCTAGTTCTTTATAAGGACAAATATCTGCTTTGTCTATTCTTCTACACAAACGTCTGGCAGATGTCCCAGATGTTCGAGCATTTTGTCAGGCTTTGGTCAGAATCAAGCCTGTATTTAAACCTGTTGCTCCGCCATGGAGCCTAAATTTAGTTCTTAAAGTTCTTCAAGGGGTTCTGTTTGAACCTATGCATTCCCTGGATATTAAGCTTCTATCTTGGAAAGTTTTTTGTTTTTAGTAGCTATCTCTTCGGCTCGAAGGGTTTCTGAGCTATATGCTTTACAGTGTGATTCCCCTTATCTTATTTTCCATGCAGATATGGTGGTTTTGCGTACCAAACCTGGGTTCCACCCTAAGGTTGGTTCTAACAGGAATATCAATCAAGAGATTGTTGTTCCTTCACTGTGTCCTAATCCTTCTTCAAAAAAGGAACGTCTGTTGCACAATCTTGATGTGGTTCGTGCTTTAAAGTTCTACTTTCAAGCAACTAAAGATTTTCGTCAAACATCTTCATTGTTTGCTTATTCTGGTAAGCGGAGAGGTCAGAAGGCTACGGCTACCTCTCTTTCCTTTTGGCTGAAAAGCATCATCCGTTTGGCCTATGAGACTGCTGGACAGCAGCCTCCTGAAAGAATTACTGCTCATTCTACTAGAGCTGTGGCTTCCACATGGCTTTTAAAAATGAGGCTTCTGTTGAACAGATTTGTAAGGCGGCGACTTGGTCTTCACTTCATACTTTTTCCAAATTTTCCAAATTTGATACTTTTGCTTCTTCGGAGGCTATTTTTGGGAGAAAGGTTCTACAAGCAGTGGTGCCTTCCGTTTAAGGTCCCTGTCTTGTCCCTCTCTTCATCCGTGTCCTAAAGCTTTGGTATTGGTATCCCACAAGTAAGGATGAATCCGTGGACTCGATACATCTTACAAGAGAAATATTAATTTATGCTTACCTGATAAATTTATTTCTCTTATGATGTATCCACGGCCCGCCCTGTTTATTAAGACAGGCATATATATTTTATTTTTAATCTTTCAGTCACCACTGCACCCTATAGTTTCTCCTTTTTCTTCCTAGCCTTCGGTCGAATGACTGGGGGGTGGAGCTAAGGGGGAGCTATATAGGCAGCTCTGCTGTGGGTGCTCTCTCTGCCACTTCCTGTAGGGGAGGAGAATATCCCACAAGTAAGGATCAATCCGTGGACTCGATACATCACGAGAAATAAATTTATCAGGTAAGCATAAATTATGTTTTTTATTGGGTAGAGGTTCAGGCCTGGTGCCCTCAGTATGGGCCGCCTATTTTACCCTCCCATTTTGGCATTCAGTGTCCTCTATAGCTTGGTTATTGTTTTCCCAAAAGTAATGAATGCAGCTGTGGATATTTCTTCTACTGTTCCTTGTTCCTCTGCAGAATGACTGGGGGATGAGGGAAGTGGGAGGAGTATTTAAGCCTTTGGCTGGGTTGTCTTTGCCTCCTCCTGGTCCCCAGGTTTTTATTTAAAAAAAAGTAATGAATGCAGCTGTGGACTCTTTCCATCAGAAGAAAAGGAAATTATCAGGTAAGCATAATTTATATTTTATGCGTCCTCACTGGGTAAACTTATTAATAGCTATGGTTTAAACTATCACCTCTATGCTGATGATTCTCAGATCTACCTATCCACCCCTGCACTCTCTCCTGTCCTTTCTCACATCAGTGTCTGCTTATCTGGTATTTCTTCTTAGATCGCTTTTCACCACCTAAAAATAAACATGTCCAAGACTAAGCTCCTTCTAATCCTCAACCCAGTTTCTAACTATTCAATCACTGTTGGTGACACCACTATCTCCCCATTACCCCAAGTCCGCTGCCTAAGAGTTACACTTGACTACAATCTGTCCTTCATACCCCACATCCAATTGCTGTCTTCATCCTGTCGCAACCACCTATGCAATATCTCCAAAATTCGTCAGTTTCTGAGTGCTGAAACTACTAAACGGCTATTCCACACCTGGTATTTCTTTTGCAAGATGTACCGAGTCCACAGATTCATCCTAACTTGTGGGATATTGTCCTTCCTGACAGGAAGTAGCAAAGAGAGCACCACAGCAGAGCTGTCTATATAGCTCCCCCCTTAACTCCACCCCCCAGTCATTCTCTTTGCTGGCTCTAAGCAGGAAGGGTAAAGAGAAGAGGTGTTAAACTGTTAGTTTTATTTTATCTTCAATCATTTTTAAATTGTACCGGTGTTGTACTATTTACTCTCAGGCAGGACATAGATTAAGATTTCTGCCTGGAGGATGATGATCTTAGCATTTGTAACTAAGGTCCACTGCTGTTCCCACAGAAGCTGAGGAGTACAGGAAAACTTCAGTGTGAGGAACGGTTTCTTGCAGCAATGAGGTATGTTCAGTCATATTTTCTGCAGAGACTGTGTTAACTCAGAAAGGCTGACAGTGTCCCCATTAGGGGAAGGGTAAGCAGTAATCCTAGTGTTATCAGAGGTTTTTACTAGCTTGCATAAAGGGTTAATTTTTTGTGGGCACTCAGTTTGTTATGTGAATTTGGGCGAAAAACGTTTTTGTGTCTGGGAGTAACGTTTTCTGTTTTATGGGACATTTGCTTGAGGGTTCTTTGGGGTTGTTTATAACCCACATGGCTTTCAGGCAGGGTTTGTTAGTTTTGTGTAGGCCCCAGCAACATCGAGTGAGGTGGGCGGGGCCTACATTTACAAGCAGCAAGCAACTTCTCCTGAGGTACTGATAGTCTTCTGAGGGACTAATTGAAGCTTTAAACCCCATATTATCGCTTCCTAAGGGCAGGTAGGGCCACAGCAGAGCTGTTTCAAAGTGCTTTAGGGGGTTTTAACCGGTTTTAGACAATTATCAATCCGTTTTTTTTATTTGGGGGTCTATTGCTTTTTTACTTGTGGTGCAATCCTTCTAAAGCTTAGTGGGTACACTGTTAAAATTTCGTAATTTTTGAAGCAATTTTAACCTGTTTTGCAGTTTGTGTATGCCTTTTTTCCTCTTAAAGGTACAGTACCGTTTTTGCAAATTGTGTTTTTTTTCATTAAATAAAGTGTTTTCCAAGCTTGCTTGCTTCATTACTAGCCTGTTAAACATGTCTGACACTGAGGAAACTCATTGTTCAATTTGTTTAGAAGCCATTATGGAACCCCCTCTAAGAATGTGTCCCAATTGTACTGATATGTCTATAAACTGCAAACAGCATATATTCACTTATAAGAATTTGGCATTAAATGATTCTCAGACAGAAGGAAAACAGGTTTCGCCATCTAGTTCTCCCCAAGTGTGACATTCAGTGACGCCCGCACAAGCGATGCCAAGTACTTCTAGTGCGTCTAATTCTTTCACCTTGCAAGATATGGCTTCAGTTATGAATACTACTCTCACAGAGGTTTTATCTAAACTGCCAGGGTTGCAAGGGAAGTGCAGTAGCTCTGGGTTAAGAACAAATGCTGAGCCTTCTGGCGCTTTAGATGCCATATCCGATATTCCCTCACAATGTTGTGAGGTAGGGATGAGGGATTTGCTGTCTGAGGGAGAGATTTCTGATTCAGGAAAGATGTTCCCTCAGACAGATTCAGATATGACGGCATTTAAATTTAAGCTAGAGCACCTCCGTTTATTGCTCAGGGAGGTTTTAGCTACTCGGGATGATTGTGACCCTATTGTGGTTCTAGACAAATTGTGTAAAATGGACAAATATTTAGAGGTTCCTGTTTACACTGATGTTTTTCCGGTCCCTAAGAGGATTTCGGACATTGTTACTAAGGAGTGGAATAGACCAGGTATTCCGTTCGCTCCCCCTCCTGTTTTTAATAAAATGTTCCCCATTTCTGACACCATAAAGGACTCATGGCAGACGGTCCCTAAGGTGGAGGGAGCTATTTCTACTCTGGCTAAGCGTACAACTATACCTATTGAAGACAGTTGTGCTTTCATTGATCCTATGGATAAAAAGTTAGAGGGTCTCCTAAAGAAAATTTTTGTTAATCAGGGTTTTCTTCTTCAACCTATAGCGTGCATTGTTCCGGTAACCACTGCAGCTGCTTTTTGGTTTGAGGTTCTAGAAGAGGCTCTTCAGGTGGAGACCCCACTAGATGAGATTTTTGACAGAATTAAGGCCCTTAAGTTGGCTAATTCTTTTATTACAGACGCCGCTTTTCATCTTGCAAAGTTAGCGGCAAAGAATTCAGGTTTTGCCATTTTATCGCTAAGAGCGTTATGGCTTAAGTCCTGGTCAGCTGGTGTGTCATCTAAATCTAAGCTTTTGACCATCCCTTTCAATAGTAAGACCCTATTCGGGCCTGCACTGAAAGAGATCATTTCAGACATCACTGGAGGGAAGGGTCATGCCCTCCCTCAAGATAAGTCAAATAAGACGAGGACCAAACTAAATCATTTTCGTTCCTTTCGAAACTTCAAGGGTGGTCCCGCTTCCTCTTCCCCTGCTGCAAAGCAAGAGGGGAACTTTGCTCAATCCAAGCCAACGTGGAGACCTAACCAGGCTTGGAACAAGGGTAAACAGGCCAAAAAGCCTGCTGCTGCCACTAAGACAGCATGAAGGGGTAGCCCCCGATCCGGGACCGGATCAAGTAGGGGGCAGACTTTCTCTCTTTGCTCAGGCCTGGGCAAGAGACGTTCAGGACTCCTGGGCCGTAGAAATTGTAACCCAGGGGTATCTCCTAGATTTCAAAGATTCTCCTCCAAGGGGGAGGTTCCATCTTTCTCAATTGTCTGTAAACCAGACAAAAAGAGAGGCGTTCTTACGCTGTGTAGAAGACCTTTTTGTCATGGGAGTGATCTGCCCAGTTCCGAAAACAGAACAGGGGCAAGGTTTCTACTCCAATCTGTTTATGGTTCCCAAAAAAGAGGGAACCTTCAGACCAATTCTAGATCTCAAGATCCTAAACCAATTCCTAAGAGTTCCATCCTTCAAGATGGAGACCATTCGGACTATTTTACCAATGATCCAGGAGGCTCAATATATGACTACCATGGATCTAAAGGATGCGTATCTACACATTCCTATCCACAAAGATCATCAGGTCTGCCTTTCTGGACAGGCATTAACCAGTTTGTGGCTCTTCCCTTCGGGTTGGCCACAGCGCCAAGAATCTTCACAAAGGTGCTAGGGTCCCTTCTGGTGGTCCTAAGGCCGAGGGGCATAGCAGTGGCGCCTTATCTAGACGATATCTTAATTCAAGCGTCGACTTTCCAACTTGCCAAGTCTCACACGGACTTAGTGTTGGCTTTTCTAAGATCTCATGGGTGGAAGGTGAATGTGAAAAGAGTTCTCTTATTCCTCTCACACGAGTTCCATTCCTGGGAACTCTGATAGATTCGGTGGACATGAAAATATTTCTGACGGAGGTCAGGAAATCAAAGATTTTAACCACCTGCCGAGCTCTTCATTCCATTCCTCGGCCGTCAGTGGCTCAGTGTATGGAGGTAATCGGACTTATAATAGCGGCAATGGACATAGTTCCGTTTGCTCGCTTGCATCTCAGACCACTGCAACTATGTATGCTCAAACACTGGAATGGGGATTATGCAGATTTATCTCCTCAGATAAATCTGGATCAAGAGACCAGAGACTCTCTTCTTTGGTGGTTGTCACAGGATCACCTGTCCAGGGGAATGTATTTCCGCAGGCCAGCGTGGGTTATTGTGACGACGGACGCCAGCCTACTGGGCTGGGGTGCAGTCTGGAATACTCTGAAAGCACAGGGTTTGTGGACTCAGGAGGAGGCCCTCCTACCGATAAATATTCTGGAATTAAGAGCGATATTCAATGCTCTTCAGGCGTGGCCTCAGCTGGCTTCAGCCGAATTCATCAGGTTTCTGTCGGACATCACGACTGTAGCTTATATCAATCATCAGGGGGGAACAAGGAGTTCCTTGGCAATGATAGAAGTTTCCAGGATAATCCGATGGGCAGAGACTCACTCTTGCCATCTATCAACGATCTATATCCCAGGGGTGGAGAACTGGGAGGCAGATTTTCTAAGTCGTCAGACTTTTCATCCGGGGGAGTGGGAGCTCCTTCCGGAGGTGTTTGCTCAACTGGTTCAGCTATGGGGCACACCAGAATTGGATCTGATGGCATCTCGTCAGAACGCCAAACTTCCTTGTTACGGATCCAGGTCAAGGGATCCTCAGGCAGTACTGATAGATGCTCTAGCAGTACCCTGGTCATTCAACCTGGCTTATGTGTTTCCACCATTCTCTCTCCTTCCGTGTCTGATTGCCAGAATCAAACAGGAGAGAGCTTTGGTGATTTGGATAGCGCCTGCGTGGCCACGCAGGACTTGGTATGCAGACCTGGTGGACATGTCATCTCTGCCACCATGGATTCTGCCACTGAGACGGACCTTTTGATTCAAGGTCCATTCAAGCATCCAAATCTAATTTCTCTGCAACTGACTGCTTGGAGATTGAACGCTTGATTTTATCAAAGCGGGGTTTCTCTGAGTCGGTCATAGATACCTTGATTCAGGCTCGAAAGCCTGTCACCAGGAAGATCTATTATAAGATATGGCGTAAATATCTTTTTTGGTTTTAATTTCAAAGGCTACTCATGGAGTAAGATCAGGATTCCTAGGATTTTCTTTTCTCCAAGAAGGCTAGTTCCTTAAAGGGACAGATATCTGCTTTGTCTATTCTGTTGCACAAGCGTCTGGCAGATGTCCCAGACGTTCGGGCTTTTTGTCAGGCTTTAGTTAGAATTAAGCCTGTGTTTAAACCTGTTGCTCCGCCATGGAGTCTCAATTTAGTTCTTAAAGTTCTTCAGGGAGTTCCGTTTGAACCCATGCATTCCATAGATATTTAGCTTCTATCTTGGAAAGTTCTGTTTCTAGTTGCTATCTCTTCAGCTCAAAGAGTTTCTGAACTATCTGCATTACAATGAGACTCGCCTTAGCTTGTTTTCCATGCTGATAAGGTTGTTTTGCATGCCAAACCTTTGTTCCTCCCTAAGGTTGTTTCTAACAGGAATATCAATCAGGAAATTGTTGTTCCCTTCTCTGTGTCCTAATCCTTCTTCTAAGAACTTGGACGTGGTTCGTGCCTTGAAGTTTTATTTGCAGGCAACCAAAGATTTTCGCCAATCATCTTCTTTGTTTGTTGTCTATGCTGGAAAGCGTAGAGGTCAAAAGGCTATGGCTACCTCTTTCCTTTTGGCTGGAAAGCATCATCCGTTTGGCTTATGAGACTGCTGGACAGCAGCCTCCACTAGAGCGGTGGCTTCCACATGGGCTTTTAAAAATTATGCTTCTGTTGAACAGATTTTTAAGGCTGCGACTTGGTCTTCGCTTCATACCTTTTCCAAAGTTTACAAATTTGATACTTTTGCTTCTTTGGAGGCTGTTTTTGGGAGAAAGGTTTTGCAAGCAGTGGTGCCTTCCGTTTAGGTTCCTGTCTTGTCCCTCCCTTAATCCGTGTCCTAAAGCTTTGGTATTGGTATCCCAAAAGTTAGGATGAATCCGTGGACTCGGTATATCTTGCAAAAGAAAACAGATTTTATGCTTACCTGATAAATTTCTTTCTTTTGCGATGTACCGAGTCCACGGCCCACCCTGTCTATTCAAGACAGATAGGATTTTTTATGTAACCTTCAGTCACCTCTGCACCTTATAGTTTCTCCTTTTCTTCCTTGGCCTTCGGTCGAATGACTGGGGGGTGGAGTTAAGGGGGGAGCTATATAGACAGCTCTGCTGTGGTGCTCTCTTTGCTACTTCCTGTCAGGAAGGACAATATCCCACAAGTTAGGATGAATCCGTGGACTCGGTACATCGCAAAAGAAAGAAATTTATCAGGTAAGCATAAATTCTGTTTTTGCCAACTTGACAACTGTAATAACCTAACTGGTCTCCCTCTCTCCCGCCTCTTCAATCCATCCTAAATGCCTCTGCTAGGCTAATCCACCTTTCCCAACGCTGTATCTGCTGCACCTTTCTGCGATTCTCTTCACTGGCTCCCTATTCACAGCATAATTAAAGTCAAAATTCTCACCCTGACGTACAAAGCACTTACCAAAGCAACTGTCACCACCTGTCTTCATTCATCAACAAATATACTCCAGCCCGCTCCCTAAGATCCAACAATGACCTGCTCCTTGCATCTTCTGCCGTCACCTCCTCCAATGCTAGATTACAGGACTTCTCTCGTGCGGCACCAACCATCTGAAACGCACTTCCTCGAGCTGTCAGACTTTCCCCTAACCTTTCCTCCTTTAAAAGCTCCCTAAAGACCTTTTCCTTCCTAAGATAGGTGAGAGTCCACGGCTTTATTCCTTACTGTTGAGAAATACAACACCTGGCCACCAGGAGAAGGCCCACCCCAGCCAAAGGCTTTGCCTTTCGTTACGTTAGGAGGTGGCAGAAGATTCAGAGAGTCCTGAAAAAGGCTATCTGCCCTTCGAGATAGGACTGCAGTCAACCTCTCAGTGAGAGTATTGTAGAGTAACTTTCCCTGCATCTCCAGACTACTGCTAACAGCTATTAAGCAATCAGTGTTGACGAGTTTCACTGCCTGCTTTCACTAAAGTCCATGTCGGGAGCGCTGCTATAAGACTGTCACACTTGAGAGGCTGTGTTCTGTTCCACAGCATGGATCCTAGAGGTAAAATAGTTTCAATTTTAAACATGAAACGCTATAACAGGGTCACAGTGTGGCTCCTTTATACCTTGATTAGGATCCAGGGTTCATATCCTCATGAAGGGGGTTTATTGAACAGTTCAGGTTGATCAGTGTATTAATTATTTACATGCTGCTTTGTGTGTGTGTTTTTTTTATTTATTTTTTTCCTGAGGTGATACTGTGTTTTTGGCTGGAACAAACAGGTTTCACTTTTAAGTTTCACTTTTGTTTTTGAAAGTGTTGCACAGTTCCTATTACTTGCTGTACTTCTAATAACAGGGGATGTACTGTCTTGCACTCCATGTGACCGGGTGTGGTCTATGCTAATTTCCTCCATTCCAGCTGAGACTTGAACCTGTCTGGGTCCAGGTGATGAGTGCCCCAGCCATTGGGATTGTAAAGGTGCAGTTTTCTATAATAAAAAATATTTTTATTTGTGTCCTGTGGGTATAACCTGAGCTATGGAGGACTCTAAACAGGTATGATTTAGTACAGAAGGAATACCTTCTAACATGACATATTGTAAAAAGTCTGTGGTTTTCCCGCCCACTCAATTATGTTCCACATGCCTTAACACCGTTATTAAGTCTAAGAAGGGAGACAAGCTTGCTAAGGCTCTTAGTCCCTCTGAGCCGTCTACCTCTCAGGACTTGGTGTCCTGTGAGATTACTACCCTTGCTACATTATCTACACCACATGCAATTCCCTATAGCACATCTAATCTTCCACCTGGAGGGGGCCTTCTTTCTGCGGACTTTGCCACATTGTTACAAACGACGGTGTCTGCGGTCCTCAGTGCATTACCTTGCTGTAACAAACTCAAGACAAAGGTTAAGCATAGCTCTCCTGACCCAAAGTCATCTAAATATTTATCGGATTTAGCTATTATGTCCCAGTTATCAGATGATGAGTTAACCTCTGTAGCTTCAGAGGGTGAACTTTCTGGGTCGGAGTCCTTAGCGTCTAAGTTTCATGCGGCGGAGGAACTATCCTTTAGATTTAAAATTGAGCACTTGCGGTTTTTTTAAAGGAAGTTCCGTCTACGTTAGAGGTTCCAGAGGCCGCCCTGCCTGAAGAACCTATGATACCTAAATTAGACAGAGTTTTCGACGACAGGAAAGTTCATTTGACTTTTCCTGTGCCGGTTAAAATGGCTAACATTATTAAGAAAAGACAGAAAAGTAAATACTGCGCTCTCTGTAAACCAGACTATAATGGTAAAAAATATTAATTCTAAATGTGCTGGTAAATCATCAAGTTATTATACTTATAACAATATTAATCAAAATAAAAAAGGTCAATGCTGTGATAACGAAGTGAACGGAAATAAGAATTCTATCTGTTAAACAGACAAAACAAAGGTGGAGTTTAGTCCCAAAAAGAAATCTTGGTAGATATGTAAATATTTGAAGTCTGGCTTGGAAGAATGGTAAAAAGACTTACGGCTAGATTTGGAGTTTGGCGGTAAAAGGGCTGTTAACGCTCCGCGGGTTTTTTTCTGGCCGCACCATAAATTTAACTCTGGTATCGAGAGTTCAAACAAATGCTGCGTTAGGCTCCAAAAAAGGAGCGTAGAGCATTTTTACCGCAAATGCAACTCTCGATACCAGAGTTGCTTACGGACGCGGCCGGCCTAAAAAACGTGCTCGTGCACGATTCTCCCATAGGAAACAATGGGGCTGTTTGAGCTGAAAAAAAACCTAACACCTGCAAAAAAGCAGCGTTCAGCTCCTAACGCAGCCCCATTGTTTCCTATGGGGAAACACTTCCTACGTCTGCACCTAACACTCTAACATGTACCCCGAGTCTAAACACCCCTAGCCTTACACTTATTAACCCCTAATCTGCCGCCCCCGCTATCGCTGACCCCTGCATTACACTTTTAACCCCTAATCTGCCGCTCCGTAAACCGCCGCCACCTACGTTATCCCTATGTACCCCTAATCTGCTGCCCTAACATCGCCGACCCCTATGTTATATTTATTAACCCCTAATCTGCCCCCACAACGTCGCCGACACCTACCTACACTTATTAACCCCTAATCTGCCGAGCGGACCTGAGCGCTACTATAATAAAGTTATTAACCCCTAATCCGCCTCACTAACCCTATCATAAATAGTATTAACCCCTAATCTGCCCTCCCTAACATCGCCGACACCTACCTTCAATTATTAACCCCTAATCTGCCGACCGGAGCTCACCGCTATTCTAATAAATGTATTAACCCCTAAAGCTAAGTCTAACCCTAACACTAACACCCCCCTAAGTTAAATATAATTTTTATCTAACGAAATAAATTAACTCTTATTAAATAAATGATTCCTATTTAAAGCTAAATACTTACCTGTAAAATAAATCCTAATATAGCTACAATATAAATTACATTTATATTATAGCTATTTTAGGATTAATATTTATTTTACAGGTAACTTTGTATTTATTTTAACCAGGTACAATAGCTATTAAATAGTTAAGAACTATTTAATAGTTACCTAGTTAAAATAATTACAAAATTACCTGTCAAATAAATCCTAACCTAAGATATAATTAAACCTAACACTACCCTATCAATAAAATAATTAAATAAACTACCTACAATTACCTACAATTAACCTAACACTACACTATCAATAAATTAATTAAACACAATTGCTACAAATAAATACAATTAAATAAACTATCTAAAGTACAAAAAATAAAAAAGAACTAAGTTACAGAAAATAAAAAAATATTTGCAAACATAAGAAAAATATTACAACAATTTTAAACTAATTACACCTACTCTAAGCCCCCTAATAAAATAACAAAGACCCCCAAAATAAAAAATTCCCTACCCTATTCTAAATTTAAAAAGTTACAAGCTCTTTTACCTTACCAGCCCTGAACAGGGCCCTTTGCGGGGCATGCCCCAAGAAGTTCAGCTCTTTTGCCTGTAAAAGAAAACATACAATACCCCCCCCCCAACATTACAACCCACCACCCACATACCCCTAATCTAACCCAAACCCCCCTTAAATAAACCTAACACTAATCCCCTGAAGATCTTCCTACCTTGTCTTCACCATCCAGGTATCACCGATCCGTCCTGGCTCCAAGATCTTCATCCAACCCAAGCGGGGGTTGGCGATCCATAATCCGGTGCTCCAAAGTCTTCCTCCTATCCGGCAAGAAGAGGACATCCGGACCGGCAAACATCTTCTCCAAGCGGCATCTTCTATGTTCTTCCATCCGATGACGACCGGCTCCATCTTGAAGACCTCCAGCGCGGATCCATCCTCTTCTTCCGACGACTAGACGACGAATGACGGTTCCTTTAAGGGACGTCATCCAAGATGGCGTCCCTCGAATTCCGATTGGCTGATAGGATTCTATCAGCCAATCGGAATTAAGGTAGGAATTTTCTGATTGGCTGATGGAATCAGCCAATCAGAATCAAGTTCAATCCGATTGGCTGATCCAATCAGCCAATCAGATTGAGCTCGCATTCTATTGGCTGATCGGAACAGCCAATAGAATGCGAGCTCAATCTGATTGGCTGATTGGATCAGCCAATCGGATTGAACTTGATTCTGATTGGCTGATTCCATCAGCCAATCAGAAAATTCCTACCTTAATTCCGATTGGCTGATAGAATCCTATCAGCCAATCGGAATTCGAGGGACGCCATCTTGGATGACGTCCCTTAAAGGAACCGTCATTCGTCGTCTAGTCGTCGGAAGAAGAGGATGGATCCGCGCTGGAGGTCTTCAAGATGGAGCCGGTCGTCATCGGATGGAAGAACATAGAAGATGCCGCTTGGAGAAGATGTTTGCCGGTCCGGATGTCCTCTTCTTGCCGGATAGGAGGAAGACTTTGGAGCACCGGATTATGGATCGCCAACCCCCGCTTGGGTTGGATGAAGATCTTGGAGCCAGGACGGATCGGTGATACCTGGATGGTGAAGACAAGGTAGGAAGATCTTCAGGGGATTAGTGTTAGGTTTATTTAAGGGGGGTTTGGGTTAGATTAGGGGTATGTGGGTGGTGGGTTGTAATGTTGGGGGGGGGGGGTATTGTATGTTTTCTTTTACAGGCAAAAGAGCTGAACTTCTTGGGGCATGCCCCGCAAAGGGCCCTGTTCAGGGCTGGTAAGGTAAAAGAGCTTGTAACTTTTTAAATTTAGAATAGGGTAGGGAATTTTTTATTTTGGGGGTCTTTGTTATTTTATTAGGGGGCTTAGAGTAGGTGTAATTAGTTTAAAATTGTTGTAATATTTTTCTTATGTTTGTAAATATTTTTTTATTTTCTGTAACTTAGTTCTTTTTTATTTTTTGTACTTTAGATAGTTTATTTAATTGTATTTATTTGTAGCAATTGTGTTTAATTAATTTATTGATAGTGTAGTGTTAGGTTAATTGTAGGTAATTGTAGGTAGTTTATTTAATTATTTTATTGATAGGGTAGTGTTAGGTTTAATTATATCTTAGGTTAGGATTTATTTGACAGGTAATTTTGTAATTATTTTAACTAGGTAACTATTAAATAGTTCTTAACTATTTAATAGCTATTGTACCTGGTTAAAATAAATACAAAGTTACCTGTAAAATAAATATTAATCCTAAAATAGCTATAATATAAATGTAATTTATATTGTAGCTATATTAGGATTTATTTTACAGGTAAGTATTTAGCTTTAAATAGGAATCATTTATTTAATAAGAGTTAATTTATTTCGTTAGATAAAAATTATATTTAACTTAGGGGGGTGTTAGTGTTAGGGTTAGACTTAGCTTTAGGGGTTAATACATTTATTAGAATAGCGGTGAGCTCCGGTCGGCAGATTAGGGGTTAATAATTGAAGGTAGGTGTCTGCGATGTTAGGGAGGGCAGATTAGGGGTTAATACTATTTATGATAGGGTTAGTGAGGCGGATTAGGGGTTAATAACTTTATTATAGTAGCGCTCAGGTCCGCTCGGCAGATTAGGGGTTAATAAGTGTAGGTAGGTGTCGGCGACGTTGTGGGGGGCAGATTAGGGGTTAATAAATATAACATAGGGGTCGGCGATGTTAGGGGCAGAAGATTAGGGGTACATAGGGATAACGTAGGTGGCGGCGATTTGCGGTCGGAAGATTAGGGGTTAATTATTTTAAGTAGCTTGCGGCGACGTTGTGTGGGGCAAGTTAGGGGTTAATAAATATAATATAGCGGTCGGCGGGGTTAGGGGCAGCAGATTAGGGGTACATAAGTATAACGTAGGTGGCGGTCGGCAGATTAGGGGTTAAAAATTTTAATCGAGTGGCGGCGATGTGGGGGGACCTCGGTTTAGGGGTACATAGGTAGTTTATGGGTGTTAGTGTAGTTTAGGGTACAGTAGTTAAGAGCTTTATGAACCGGCGTTAGCCAGAAAGCTCTTAACTCCTGCTTTTTTCAGGCGGCTGGAATCTTGTCGTTAGAGCTCTAACGCTCACTGCAGAAACGACTCTAAATACCAGCGTTAGAAAGATCCCATTGAAAAGATAGGCTACGCAAATGGCGTAGGGGGATCTGCGGTATGGAAAAGTCGCGGCTGTAAAGTGAGCGTTAGACCCTTTAATCACTGACTCCAAATACCAGCGGGCGGCCAAAACCAGCGTTAGGAGCCTCTAACGCTGGTTTTGACGGCTACCGCCGAACTCTAAATCTAGGCCTTATTTTTTTGATGATGGTGAGAACTGGACTTCTTCAAAGTACGAATGCAGTTGCTGGTGTGATTAAACTTCAATCTCTCCTTCGTACTGTGCTTGAAGTAGGGTAGATGATTACAGGGTGCCGCTACTGGATATAGGAAACTTTCGTTTGGGGTATCCTTGAGAAAGTGAAGCTGAAAAAACAAGAAAACAGAGCGCAGCCCATCTAAGAGTAAAAGTTTTAATATTCCGTAATGTGCACAAGGTAAAAGGAGACACTTACAAAATGTCAGATAAAATCAAGCCCAATAGTAAAAGCTCTGAGTCGAGCAGTAGTCCAAGGGGAACCTGGAGATGTTAAACCATCTGACCCACGCCACATCCGGGGACTGCGCATAAACCAGTGGTCGAGAAGGGGAAGGCCTGGGAGATCCGAGGATGCTGATCATGTCATAGCGTTGAATGACCTCAACGCGTTTTGTCTGGTAACGTCCAGACTTTCTCAAGAGGAGTATAGGAGTTATGAGTGTTGGTATCACTTATAAAGACAGAATAGAGCACTGATAGGTGGATCTGATACATATGAGATCCTCACTTGCATGGAATACATTTATAAAAATGAGCAGCGGCTAAATATAAATAAATTAAACATGATAATAAGCATATCATAACAGAAGGTACATTGGATCTAAACATAATAAATAGTGTCCATATGTAAAAGCATAAAAGTGATCTTAACAAACAGTGCGTACAGTTAATACATAATAGAAAAATATATATGAAGATACCTATAGTCACCAATCAAAATTATCTCATAGAATATGTAATTTGCACTTATTTATACAGACTAGACGTTATATTCTTGAATTTTTGTAGCTCAGAATTTGCATATATTATGAACGTGCTCTAAGAACAAGGGTTAAACTGTAGATTCCCTATGAAATAATATAAACAAATGTTATAGACTGAATTATTGTTTGATTGTATAATGGATAACCTAAAACTATAGGGGTGTCTGTAGAATGAGTACGGTATAAAACTCACATGAAGGCATTCAAATCTAGATCGATATTTAAACCTCTAGGAGTTAAGGTTTGTTGTAATTCATGGATCCAGAATGTTTCCCTTTGTCGAAGGACCCTTAATCTGTTGGAATATTTATTGGGAGGAATGCTTTCAATAACTTTAACTGTTAGGCATTCAGGATAAGAATGATGTTTTAGTTTAAAATGGTGAGGTATACTGTGTGTATCTAATTCATGATTGATGTTATATTTATGTTCATTGAACCTAGTGCGAATAGTTCTTTTAGTGCGGCCTACATATAAAAGTTTACAACTGCAGCTTAGCAGATAAACTGCATATGTTGAGCTGCATGAATGATTATTGAGGATACAAAATTCCTTGGTGTTACTTGAGTTGTTAAATGTATTATTATGACAGATGTGTGAACACATCCCACATCGTGGGGCACCACATTTTTCTCTTGTAAAGGTGTATCCAGTCCACGGGTTCATCCATTACTTGTGGGATATTCTCTTTCTCAACAGGAAGCTGCAAGAGGACACCCACAGCAGAGCTGTCTATATAGCTCCTCCCCTAACTGCCACCCCCAGTCATTCTCTTGCAGGTCTCGACAAGAAAGGAAGTATCAAGAGAGATGTGGTGTGTAGTTTTTACCTTCGATCAAAAGTTTGTTATTTTAAACGGTACCGGCGTTGTACTGTTTTTACTCTCAGGCAGAAATTGGAAGAAGACTTCTGCCTGGAGGTTTGATGATCTTAGCAGTTGGTAACTAAGGTCCATTGCTGTTCTCACACATAACTGAAGAGTATGGAAAGAAAACTTCAGTTGGGGGGACGGTCTGCAGATTGCCTGCTTTGAGGTATGTTCAGTATATTTTTTTCTAGAGAGATAAGGTCTCGAAAATGCTGACAGTGCCTGGTATATTTAAGGTAAGCCTGATACAGTGATTTAACAACAACTGGGATCATGCTTGCAAAAATGGATAATATTCATGTTAATACCTATATTACTTAGTGTAAAAACGTTTGCATGATTTATAAATAAAAATGTTTTTTCTCTGAGGGTGATAAATCTTTATTTGGGGCCTAGTTTCCACATGGCTTGTTAGATTACTCCTAAGAGTACTTTTTTAAGGCCCTCTGACTTTGAGTGCATGGTGGGAGGGGCCTATTTTCGTTTTCAGTCTGAGACATCCAGCTTCCCTAAAGGAGTCCTCTGGCTTATAGGACCTCTATAGAGGGTTTTGTTCCTGCAAAAATCGTTTTTAAGGGCAGGTAGGAGCCACAGCAGAGCTGTGGCAGTGTGTTTGACTGTTTGTTAACAGGTTTAATGTTTTTCTAATTTGTTTTTGGGCCTGAGGGGTTAATCATCCATTTGCAAGTGGGTGCAATGCTGCTTTAGTCCCTTATACACACTGTAAAAATTTCGTAGAGTTTACTATTTTTTTTCACTGTTTTGCAGTTTATGTGGTAGTTTTTTTCTCTTAAAGGCACAGTACCGTTTTTTATTATTGCTTTTTTCACATTTATTAAAGTGTTTTCCAAGCTTGCTGGTCTCATTACTAGTCTGTTAAACATGTCTGACATAGAGGAAACTCCTTGTTCATTATGTTTAGAAGCCATTGTGGAACCCCCTCTTAGAACGTGTACCAAATGCACTAACCTTTCTATAAGTTATAAAGACCATATTATGGCTTTTAAAGATTTATCACCTGAGGTTTCTGAGACTGACAAAAGGGAGGTTATGCCATCTAGCTCTCCCCACGTGTCAGAACCTATAACTCCCGCTTAAGGGACGCCAAGTACATCTAGCGCGTCCAATGCGTTTACTTTACAAGACATGGCGGCAGTTATGAATCATACCCTCACAGAGGTATTGTGCAAACTGCCAGGGTTACAAGGAAAGCGGGACGGCTCTGGGGCTAGAAGAAATACAGAGCTCTCTGACGCTTTAGAAGCTATGTCTGATATACCCTCACAATGTGCAGAAGTTGAAGCAGGAGAGCTTCTATCTGTGGGTGACTTCTCTGATTCAGGGAAGGCGTTACTTCAGTCTGACTCTGAAATGACAGCATTTAAATTTAAGCTTGAACACCTCTGCGTGTTGCTCAGGGAGGTTTTAGCGACTCTGGATGACTGTGACACCATTGTAGTCCCAGAGAAATTGTGTAAAATGGACAAATACTTTGCAGTGCCTGTTTACACTGATGTTTTTCCAATTCCTAAGAGGTTTTCAGAAATTATTACGAAGGAATGGGATAGACCAGGTGTGCCGTTCTCTCCCCCTCCTGCTTTTAAGAAAATGTTTCCTATAGATGCCGCTACATGGGACTTGTGGCAGACGGTCCCTAAGGTGGAGGGAGCAGTCTCTACTCTAGCTAAGCGTACAACTATTCCTGTCGAGGACAGTTGTGCTTTCCTAGATCCTATGGATAAGAAATTAGAGGGTTTCCTTATGAAAATCTTTATACAACATGGTTTTATTCTCCAGCCTCTTGCATGCATTGCCCCAGTCACTCCTGCAGTGGCTTTCTGGTTCAAGTCTCTGGAGGAGGTTTTACAGGTAGAGACCCCGTTGGATGATATCCTTGACAGGCTTAAAGCTCTTAAGTTAGCCAATTCATTTATTTCTGACACCGTTTTTCATTTAACCAAGCTAATGGCTAAAAATTCAGGTTTTGCCATTCAGGCACGTAGGGCGCTATGGCTTAAATCCTGGTCAGCTGATGTCACTTCAAAGTCTAAACTTCTCAAGATCCCCTTCAAAGGGCAGACCCTATTTGGGCCTGGACTGAAGGAGATAATTTCTGATATTACTGGAGGAAAAGGCCACGCCCTTCCCCAGGATAGGTCCAACAAGTTAAGGACCAAACAGACTAATTTTCGTTCCTTTCGAAACTTCAAGAGTGGCGCAGCTTCATCTTCCTCTTCTACAAAACAAGAGGGAAATTTTGCCCAGTCCAAGCCAGTCTGGAGACCTAACCAGACTTGGAACAAGGGGAAACAGGCCAAAAAGCCTGCTGCTGCCTCTAAGACAGCATAAAGGAGTAGCCCCCGATCCGGGACCAGATCTAGTGGGGGGCAGACTTTCTCTCTTCGCCCAGGCTTGGGCAAGAGACGTCCAGGATCCCTGGGCTCTGGAGATTGTTTCCCAGGGATATCTTCTGGATTTCAAAGCTTCATCTCCAAAGGGGAGATTTCATCTCTCACAATTATCTGCAAACCAGATAAAGAGAGAGGCATTCTTACATTGCGTTCAAGACCTACTAGTTATGGGAGTGATCCACCCAGTTCCAAAGGAGGAACAGGGGCAGGGCTTCTATTCAAATCTGTTTATAGTTCCCAAGAAAGAGGGAACTTTCAGACCAATCTTGGATCTCAAGATCCTAAACAAATTTCTCAGGGTCCCATCCTTCAAGATGGAGACTATTCGAACCATCCTACCTATGATCCAGGAGGGTCAATATATGACTACCGTGGATTTAAAGGATGCTTATCTACATATTCCGATACACAGGGATCATCATCAGTTTCTCAGGTTCGCCTTCCTAGCCACGGCACCAAGAATCTTTACGAAGGTTCTAGGGTCCCATCTGGCGGTTCTAAGACCGCGGGGTATAGCAGTAGCCCCTTACCTAGACGACATCCTGATACAGGCGTCAACTTTTCATATTGCCAGGTCCCTTTCGGACATTGTTCTGGCATTCCTAAGGTCTCGCGGGTGGAAGGTGAATGAAGGAAAGAGTTCTCTCTCACCTCTCACAATAGTTTCCTTCCTAGGAACTCTGATAGATTCAGTAGAAATGAAGATTTATCTGACAGAGGTCAAGTTGTCAAAACTTCTAACTTCCTGCCGTGCTCTTTATTCCATTTCTCGTCCGTCAGTGGCTCAGTGTATGGAGGTAATCGGATTAATGGTAGCGGCAATGGACATAGTTCCGTTTGCCCGCCTACATCTCAGACCACTGCAACTTTGCATGCTCAATAAGTGGAATGGGGATTACACAGATTTGTCCCCTCTACTAAATCTGGATCAAGAGACCAGGGATTCTCTTCTCTGGGGGCTATCTCGGGTCCATCTGTCCAAGGGAATGAGTTTCCGCAGGCCAGAATGGACTATAGTAACGACAGATGCCAGCCTTCTGGGCTGGGGTGCAGTCTGGAACTCCCTGAAGGCTCAGGGTTCGTGGAATCAGGAGGAGGCCCTCCTTCCAATAAACATTCTGGAACTAAGAGCGATATTCAATGCTCTTCAGGCTTGGCCTCAGCTAGCTGCGGTCAGGTTCATCAGATTTCAGTCAGACAACATCACGATTGTAGCCTATATCAACCATCAAGGGGGAACAAGGAGCCCCCTGGCAATGTTGGAGGGTTCAAAGATAATTCTATGGGCAGAGGTTCACTCTTGCCATCTCTCAGCTATCCATATCCCAGGAGTAGAGAACTGGGAGGCGGATTTTCTAAGTCGGCAGACTTTTCATCCAGGGGAGTGGAAGCTCCATCCGGAGGTATTTGCCCAGTTGATCCAACTTTGGGGCAAACCAGAACTGGATCTCATGGCATCTCATCAGAACGCCAAGCTTCCTTGTTACAGGTCCAGGTCCAGGGATCCCAAGGCAGCGCTGATAGATTCTCTAGCAGTGCCCTGGTCCTTCAGCCTGGCTTATGTGTTTCCACTGTTTCTTCTGCTCCCTCGTCTGATTGCCAAGATCAAGCAGGAGAGAGCTTTGGTGATCTTGATAGCCCCTGCGTGGCCACGCAGGACTTGGTATGCAGATCTGGTGGACATGTCATCCTTTCCACCATGGACTCTGCCGCTAAGGCAGGACCTTCTACTTCAAGGTTCCTTCAAACATCCAAATCTAATTTCTCTACGTCTGACTGCTTGGAAATTGAACGCTTGATTCTATCAAAGCGTGGTTTTTCCGAATCAGACATTGATACCTTAAAGGGCCACTGTAAGTAAATATTTTCTATGCCTGTTACTAACTAAATACCCCAAATACGCTTTTTATCAATAGCATTTCATTAACATATCTCTACCGTATATCAGAAATCTTGTCTGCAAATTTAATTGTTTTCCAAACCCACTCCGCGGGTTGCTCTGTACCAATCTGTTTACAATACCTAGGTTTCAAAATGGCGCTTTAAACACAATTTCATTGGTTTAAGTATTTTGAACATGCAGTGCTGAAAATAGTGGGCAGGATAACGTGACTTCATCGGCAAATAAAAGATATAACTTTTAGAACGCTATGAAACTTCGTTTTGGAGAAAATATAGATCAGTAGGTTTTAATTAATGTTTATTAACTTTAATATGTTAGTTGTTTGGCTTAAAAATTATAACGGAAAGTAATCCTTTAATTCAGGCTCGAAAGCCTGTCACCAGGAAAATCTATCATAAGATATGGTGTAAATATCTTCATTGGTGTGAATCCAAGGGTTACTCATGGAGTAAGGTCAGGATTCCTAGGATATTATCTTTTCTCCAAGAAGGATTGGAGAAGGGATTGTCAGCTAGTTCCTTAAAGGGACAGATTTCTGCTCCGTCTATTCTTTTGCACAAACGTCTGGCTGAGGTTCCAGACGTTCAGGCATTTTGTCAGGCTTTTGTTAGAATCAAGCCTGTGTTTAAACCTGTTGCTCCGCCATGGAGTTTAAATTTAGTTCTTAAAGTTCTTCAAGGGGTTCCGTTTGAACCTTTGCATTCCATAGATATTAAGCTTTTATCTTGGAAAGTTAAATTTTTAGTAGCTATCTCCTCGGCTCAAAGAGTTTCGGAGTTATCTGCTTTACAGTGTGATTCCCCTTATCTGATTTTCCATGAAGATAAGGTAGTGTTACGTACCAAACCTGGGTTTCTGCCTAAGGGGGTATCTAATAAGAATTTCAATCAGGAGATTGTTGTTCCTTCCCTATGTCTTAATCCTTTTTCAAAGAAGGAACGTCTATTACACAATCTTGATGTGGTTCGTGCTTTAAAGTTTTATTTACAAGCTACGAAAGATTTTCGTCAAACATCTGCTTTGTTTGTTGTCTATTCTGGACAGAGGAGAGGCCAAAAGGCTTCTACAACTTCTCTTTCCTTTTGGCTAAGAAGCATAATTCGCTTAGCTTATGAGACTGCTGGCCAGCAGCCTCCTGAAAGAATGACAGCTCATTCTACTAGAGCAGTAGCTTCCACATGGGCTTTTAAACATGAGGCCTCTGTTGAACAGATTTGTAAGGCGGCGACTTGGTCTTTGCTTCATACCTTTTCTAAATTCTATAAATTTGATACTTTTGCTTCTTCGGAGGCTATTTTTGGGAGAAAGGTCTTACAGGCAGTGGTGCCTTCCGTTTAAGTTCCTGCCTTGTCCCTCCCTTCATCCGTGTCCTAAAGCTTTGGTATTGGTATCCCACAAGTAATGGATGAACCCGTGGACTGGATACACCTTTACAAGAGAAAACAAAATTTATGCTTACCTGATAAATTTATTTCTCTTGTGGTGTATCCAGTCCACGGCCCGCCCTGTCATTTTAAGGCAGGTGTTTTTTTATTTTTTCACCACTGCACCCTATAGTTTCTCCTTTTTTTCTTGCTTGTCTTCGGTCGAATGACTGGGGGTGGCAGTTAGGGGAGGAGCTATATAGACAGCTCTGCTGTGGGTGTCCTCTTGCAGCTTCCTGTTGGGAAGGAGAATATCCCACAAGTAATGGATGAACCCGTGGACTGGATACACCACAAGAGAAATAAATTTATCAGGTAAGCATAAATTTTGTTTTTAGTCCCTATGGTAAGTTTTAACCAAGTATTAGGTTTAGCTATAATCTCTTGCTTGTTAGGTTTTAGTTTCGAAAGTGCTAAAATATTTTTGAGATCTTTATTCTTGTATTTTACAATTGGTTTATTAGGTAAAGTGGGACCTAAAATGGGGTCTGCCTGTAGAATCCTCCAATGAGATTTAAGAATGTGTTCTATAGCCTTACTACCTTGGTTATACGTGGTGATGAACCTAATTTGAACATTAGTTGTCCTAGTATTTCTGTTTCTAGTTGCATATTTTGTCTATCCATGAGTTCTACCCTATTTTTTACTTGTGTTAATAGTGAGTTGTCATATCCTTTTTTCTAGGAATCTTCTATCTAAAAGCTTTGATTCTTTTTCAAAGTCAGAGTTGAAGGTACAATTTCTTTTTACCCTTTGGTATTGACCTAGTGGAATGTTCCTTTTCCATCTAGAAAGATGTCCACTTCTGGCATTGAGAAATCAGTTTTTGTCGGTGGTTTTCCTAAAGTTTTTAAAATAGGATGCTGGATACTAAAAATTCCAGTTGTGATGGGGCTATGTCTGTAGGTTCTAAACTATCTCTAATGGCTTTTATACCTGTTTGATGGGGGATACAGGTATAAACATGTGATGTAGATGCACTTTATACCTGTATCCCCCATCAAACAGGTATAAAATCCATTAGAGATAGTTTAGAACCTACAGACATAGCCCCATCACAACTGGAATTTTTGGTATCCAGCATCCTATTCATACTGGAACATAATTATTTCAAATTTGAAAAATCATATGAGCCAATTTGAAGAACAACAAATTTGGAATAATAATCCCTTTACAGAAAATATCATACACTTTCACCGGTATATAGATGTCGTCATTATCTGGAAAGGAGGGGAGGCCAGCATACTAGAATGTATTAAATATATCAATAATAATACTATGAACTTAGAATTTACCTTCAAGTTTCATAAAGAACATATAGATTTTCTAGATCTTACCCTATCTAACACTAACCCTAACACCCCCCTAACTTAAATATTAATTAAATAAATCTAAATAATATTACTCTTATTAAATAAATTAATCCTATTTAAAACTAAATACTTACCTGTAAAATAAACCATAAGATAGCTACAATGTAATTAATAATTACATTGTAGCTATTTTAGGATTTATTTTTATTTTACAGGTTACTTAGTATTTATTTTAACTAGGTACAATAGTTATTAAATAGTTATTAACTTTTTAATAACTACCTAGCTAAAATAAATACAAAATTACCTGTAAAATAAAACCTAACCTAAGTTACAATTAAACCTAACACTACACTATCATTAAATTAATTAAATAAATTAACTACAATTACCTACAATTAAATAAACTAAACTAAATCACAAAAACCCCCACTAAATTACAGAAATAAATATTACAAGAATTTTAAACTAATTACATCTAATCTAAGCCCCCTAATAAAATTAAAAAAAAAAATAATAATAAAAGTCCCTACCCTATTCTACATTACAAAGTAATCAGCTCTTTTACCAGCCCTTAAAAGGGCTTTTTGCGGGGCATTGCCCCAAAGTAATCAGCTCTTTTACCTGTAAAAAAAAAATACAACCCCCCCAAACATTAAAACCCACCACCCACATACCCCTACTCTAACCGACCCAAACCCCCCTTAAATAAACCTAACACTACCTCCCTGAAGATCTCCCTACCTTGAGTCGTCTTCACCCAGCCGGGCCGAACAGCACATACAGACCGGCAGAAGTCTTCATCCTATCCGGGCAGAAGAGGACATCCAGACCGGCAGACATCTTCATCCAAGCAGCATCTGCTATCTTCATCCATCCGACGATGAGCGGCTCCATCTTCAAGACCTCCGGCGCGGAGCATCCTTCCTGGCCGACGGACTAACGACGAATGCCTGGTCCTTTAAATGACGTCATCCAAGATGGCGTCCCTCGAATTCCGATTGGCTGATAGGAATCTATCAGCCAATCGGAATTAAGGTAGGAAAAATCTAATTTCAGACTCCTTTCTCTTCCCTTCAAGGGAAAGATTTTATTTGGTCCAGGCCTGGACTCCATTATTTCTATGGTTACCGAAGGCAAGGGTGCCTTCCTATTGCAAGATAAGAAGAACAAGTCTAAGGGATGACAATCTTCTAATTTTCGTTCTGACAAATCCTAACAACGACAACAATCCGTGGGTCCTGGAGGTGGTATCTCAGGGATACAATATAGGCTTCAAATCTTATCCGCCAAGGGGCAGATTCCTTCTCTTGAATCTGTCTACCAGACCAGAAAAGAGGGATGCCTTTCTAGGGTGCAATGTGGATCTATCCTCCTTAGGAGTTGTTTTCCTGGTGACTATCGAAGAAAGAGATTTGGGGTTTTATTCAAACCTTTATGATGGTCCCAAAGAAGGAGGGAACTTTCTGCCCAATTCTGGACCTAAAGTGCTTAAACAAATTTTTCAGTGTCCCTTCCTTCAAGATCGAGACGGTAAGGTCCATCCATCCTTTAATTCAGGAAGGCCAGTTTATGACAACTATAGATCTGAAGGACGCTTACCTTTATGTTCCAATCCACAGGGAACACTTTCAGTTCCTGAGGTTTGCATTCCTGGACAAGCACTTCAAGTTCATTGGCCTTCCGTTTGGCCTAGCTACTGCTCCAAGAATCTTTACAAAGGTTCTGGGGGCTCTTCTAGCTGTTGCCAGAACTCAGAGTATTGCTGTAGCCCCATACTTGGACGATATTCTGGTGCAAGCACCATCCTTTCGTCTTGCGGAAGAGTTCTCAGAGTCCCTTCTCAGTCTTCTTCGATTACATGGATGGAAGATAAACTTGGAGAAGAGTTCTCTTATCCCAAGTACCAGGGTGGAATTCCTGGGTACTATAATTGAAATATCCTCATGGATATGAAGTCTAACAGGCCAGAGACACTGCAAGCTAACTTCGGCATGTCTTGCCCTCCGGACCTCCTTGAGTCCCTCTTTGGCTCAGTGTATGGAGGTGATTGGTCTCATGGTGTCCTGCATGGACATCATTCCTTTTGCCAGGTTCCGTCTCAGACCTTTACAACTGTGCATGCTGAGGCAGTGGAATGGCGATCATTCAGATCTGTCTCAACAGATTGTATTAGACAGCTGCTTGAGAGAATCGCTCTCTTGGTGGCTCTGTCCTGATCATCTGTCCCGAGGGACATGCTTCTTAAGACCATCCTGGGAGATTGTGACTACGGACTCAAGTCTATCCAGATGGGGAGCTGTTTGGGATGCCATGACTCAGGAGGAGTCCTCCCTCCTGATCAATATTTTAAATCTATTGGCAATCTTAAAGGCCTTGAAGGCTTGGCCACTTCTGGGTTCGTCCCAGTTTATCAGATTCCAATCAGACGATATAACCTCAGTGGCTTACATCAACTATCAGGGGGGGAACGAGAAGTTCCTTGGCGATGAAGGAAGTATCTCAAATTCTGGAGTGGGCGGCCAATCTCCTTTAGGCAAACCGTCACCTAGATTACAAGTTGTGGCGTATTGACTGCTTGCTAATATCGTGTACGTTATATTCATTGCGTACCTTTCATAACGTAGGTATTACGAGTCTGAAAAGAACATTGTAACGCATCGCGGTAACACGAGAACCGCGATTATTTCCTAAGCATAATCACGGGCGCGTAATGAATTCTCCCACAGAGATCAATGTATACAACATCATGGAGAAGAAACAGTCAGCTCAAATGTACAGACAACAATTTATCACGCAATAGAGCACATACGCATTCAACATTCATAATCGTAAACAACAAATACTACACAACATTTACACTAAACGAGGAATAGGAAAATACGTTGCGATATGCAACACGGAACGGAACAACATGAAAACAGATTTGCACACTGATACACAAACAAAACATTCGCATTGCCGATTACGAAACATTATTACAAATAAAAAACATTTACAACACTTACGAGAAATACGAGAACATCACAAATCACCATGTAGATTTGGAGATAATACATTTGGAGAATGTTAGGCAAAACGATCACTATGACATCATCGCATTATACACATTCCACAAATACATATGTGCATTTACAAACTCAATATGAGCATGCGCAAATTAAAACAACTAATACACATTGCACACATACAAATCAAAAAGAAAGCACACCTGGACATAGTTTACTTTGCAAACCGGTACATCATTAAACATTTACATAGGGTATATAAGCACGCTCTAAGCATGGCTTCTTTGACTGTATTGCTTTTTGGAGTTAGGTGCAGGTCTATGCGTTGGAGGGTTTGGTGAGATTAGAGGGAGAGTGAGTTAGTGTGAGAGTTAGTTTATGAGAGAGAGTGAGTTAGTGAGAGAGATAGAGAGCGTTAGTGAGCGAGAGTTTGTTTGGGTGAGTGTGCGAGTGCTGTTTTTTGGTACATTCCTTATATAAACACATTTACACGCTAACACAATATATGCATACACTTATCATTAACACTCCATACCCCATTCCCTTTCATCACATACCCCACATTCCCTTTCATCCTACACTCCATACCCCATTCCCTTTAATCCCATACCCCATTCCCTTTCATCCTACACTCCCTACCCCATTCCCTTTCATCATATAACCATCCCATAGTTAGATTTTGTTTGATTTACACCAACTTATTGTTTACATATCCTCATTTTCGTCTTTTTTTAACATATACATTTGTCTGTTTAATACTCCTTACCCTCTTTTTTTTTTTTTTTTTATCCCATTCACACTTTGAGCAATTTTTACTTTTAGTTCATTATTTTGACCCCCTATCATTTGGGCACATGCACATTTTGATTGATTATGGCAGGAGGGAGGGATAGGTGCAGATTAGCCCGGAGCTCTTAGAGATCATTAGGCAGGAAATTATTCAGGAGCTTCGGGAGGTGGTTATTTAGGAGTTTAGGCAGGATAGAGGGAGTGAGAGCGGAATGGGGAGAGGGAGTGAGAGCGGAATGGGGAGAGGGAGTGAGAGCGCAATGGGGAGAGGGAGTGAGAGCGGAATGGGGAGAGGAACTAGAGAGGAAGGGGTGGGTGGACCCAGCCACGTTGTGGAAGATGAACAAGTGGCAGGGCCCAGTGGTGTGCAGTTTAGACAGGGCACTTCACAGTCCGGGGAACAGAGGCTCACATCGCAGGGGAAGACCAGGCAGAGGGAGGAGAGATATACCATGGAGGAGAAGGAAGCCCTTATAGAAGCTTATATTGAGAGGGCCACGAGGCTGCAGGCAAAGAGGGCCACCCCTTCGGATAAGAGGAAGTTGTGGAATGAAATCAGGGATGCCGTTAATGCAGTGGGTGACTATAAGAGGGATGTCAAGTCTATCCAGCACCGTTACCGGGACTGCAGAGCTGAACTTAAGAAGCTCACAAGGGACAGAGAATACCATTCAGGGACCGGTGGCGGTCCAGAACAAACATTTGTGTACTGCCGCTGGGAGGAAATGCGTCCCAACATCTCCGAGGTGACCATAGTCGGTATCGTCGGAGTTGATACCGGGAACCTGCGCCTCTCATTTTCCGTAAGCTATTTACTAATCTCTTTACATCCACCTCATAACCCATTCACACTCAAAAATAAATAGGAATATGACTAACGCAATTACGCTTTTTCAACATTATTACGTAAACGCATTCAGAATTACCTTGAGAAAGTTGCATTTGAAGAAAAGCCATCACATTAGTAGCTAGTCTACAGATTAGGTGTGCATTTCAACAGATTTAAGACAAACGCAAAAAGACATTCATATTGACCATATAGATATCAGAAAGACGGGTTTGAAAATACGGAAATCGTATATCAATAAGCTTTGGCTTACAATTGAATTGCGAAGGCAGCCTCATTAACATTTACATCTTGATTTGGAACTGTGCTAATATCTCGATTTCTTTCTTTTTAAAATATACAGAGTCTGAGGCCGGGAGGAGGAAGCACAGCACCAAACAGGCTCCTCCTTCACCCAGGCATGAGTGGTGCAGATGACTCGCCACCTCGGGGAGAAATAGAAGACATCCCTGAAGAAGAGATCCCTGCAGTAGCCCACCGTGCACCATCACCTCCTGAGGAGAACATCCCCCCCCAGAGATGCCAGAGCTTGAGCTCATTAGAAACTTCCTTGAAGAGATGCGTGCCTCCCAGAGGGAACAGGCGGAATACAGGGTGTTCATGACAGGAGTAATGAACCAACTGCCCGAAGGACAAAATAATATCTTCAATACTAAATAATATGTTGCAGGCCCTCCGGGAGGTGTCAAGCGAAATGGGGGAAAGAGCTTCTGCTCCTGGACCATCTGCTCCTGGGCCTGCCTTAATCTCCTCCTCAGCCTGGTGATCCCTTAACCACTCATAGTACTCCTCCCCTTCTTCCCCAACCATCTCCTATGAGAACTCATCTGAGGGGGCAGTTGCCTTCCCCAGAGCCTCTGTTTTGTGGGAAGAAGGGAAGGAGGAGGAAGTAATTATGTATGTATATATATATATATATATATATATAATATGTACCTGGCAGGGGAGATACCATGATCATGAAGGTGGTTCTCCCAGGGTGAGGCACATCCATTGCACTTCAGTTGTGTTGACCCTTGCAATTTCCTCAAATGCGGGAGACTCAACTGCATAACTTGTGGTAGTGGGGGACTGCGTTTTCGCTTTCCCCTGATTCTCTCTCACTTTTTTCTTATCCTGTTCCTGCTGAAAAGATGGCTGATGTTGGGGACACTGGAGAATTTGGCTGAGTATATTCCTAGAACTATTTTAGCAGTGTTGCACAAATTGGGGAGAGTTGCCCTGTATTAATTATTTGGACTGTTTTGCTGTAAAATAAATGTGTATATACAGTATACCTGTAAGTCTTTCTCTTATTATTAACATATATTGATTCCTAATAAACTCTTTGGGGAAAAAATTGAGACCCTTTTTAATTAATAACCACATTTTGGCGGCCATGAAGTTGTAGACAAATCCATATGCCAATTAGTTTTGTAGGAATTAGATAATAAGTTGTTTTAATTTTAGAATATTGCAGGATATATATATATTTATTTATTTTAAAAAAACTAAAAAAAAAACGTTTTCTGAAGAAAATGCATGGTTTCAGGTGGAATTGTCTTTATAAATTTGCATTCCCATAGAGTTTCATGGGTGATGGTAAATGTAGCTCAGTCCTTGGCAAATAATACAATTGTGTGTTACTGAAATTTTTTTTAAATTTAACTGCAGTAAAGGTAGATTTGGTGTTTTATAGCAGTTTTTCTTTTACAAAGATATGACGAGTCCACTGATTTCATCCTTACTTGTGGGATATCAACCTCCTGCTAACATAAATTGGCAAAGAGCACCACAGCAGAGCTATATATATATAGCCCCTCCCTTCCCCTCCACCCCCAGTCATTCTCTTTGCCTGTGTTATACTAGGACGTAGGGTTGCACCAATACCGATACTAGTATCGGTGCCGATACCAAGTATTTGCATGAGTACTTGTACTTGTGCAAATGTACCGATGCTTAAACCAATACCTCCAATTCCTAGCCATACGCCATCTTGTGGAGTTTTTCAAACTGCATGTTCCCATTTCATTTTAAGCTGGAGTGGAGACTTAACTAAAAATTGTTCACTTCTGTTTTGCCAATACAAATTGCTGTTATTTGTATTATTGTACGTCAGAGCAGTGCTCCAAAAGCTGCTACTATACAGCTGGAAGTCTACCTGGAGAGATCACTGTACCTCATTCAGACAAACTCCTGAAGTACTGGGCAGTTAATAAACTGAGGTTTAATGGCCCAAAAATATCTTTCTGACCCATGCAGTAGTGTGAAAAGTGAAAGACTGTTCAGCTTAGCGTCAAAAGTCCTTACTGATAGCAGAAACAGACTTATAGCTGAACATGCAGAGATGCTTCTGTTCCTTAATAAGAACTTGCCGCTAACTTTTGAAAAATTATTCTAATTGATAGATTGTCTGTTATACTGCTAGTTCTCATCCTAAACAATTGTGCTCAAAACATAATGTACTCTAAGGAACATCCTTAGCCAGGGCTGGACTGGGAATAAAAAGCAGCCCTGGAAAAATATGAAGACCAGCCCTATTTTCTGTTGAGTCAGTAGAATGCAAATGCCCCATTTTCTCAAAGGGGATTACTGGGTACTCCTTCCCCAATATTATTTTCAGAATTAAATTATATAACTTTTTATTAAGTACAAATGTCAGATTGATGAGTTATATAGGCACCCTACAACTCAATTGCATCCAGTAATCACCCCTTTAAATTGTAGCTTCCCAGCCCCAGCTGTTGCAGCTGTTATTTATTGTTGTTATTATTAATATATGCTATTGTAATATTTTTATTTATAAACATGTTCTGTGAACTTTGTGACAACAAGCACATAAAACTGTTTTATTATTTCAAAATGTCTTTTGAGTTACAGTTCATAATTATAAAGAAGCAATCTTAAATCATTAGTCTGTATTGTGCTTGGTAAACTGTCATGACATAAAAAAAAAGTATCGGTAATTGGTATCGGTGAGTATTTAAAAAAAGTATTGGTACTTGTACTCGGTCTTAAAGTGGTATCGGTGCAACCCTACTAGGAAGAGGTAAAGTGAGGTGTTAGTTTTAGTTTCTTCAATCAAGAAGTTTTTTATTTTCAAATAGTACCGGTGTGTACTATTTTCCTCAGGGGGATATGGAAGAAGTTTTCTGCCCTGAGGTTGATGATCTTAGCAGACGTAACTAAGATCCACGTTGGTTCCCACAGAGTGCTGAAGGTAGTGTAAGAAATCTTCAGAGTGGAGAACAGATGCATGCTATAAGTATTGAGGTATGTTCAGTCTTTTTTCTGAGGAGACCTGTTATATCAGAATGGCTGACATTTTATTCTTTGCTATAAAAGGGGTTAAAGTGGACCTGGTTTTAAAGAAAGAAAAAGGGTGTTACTTTAAAATCCTTTATTTAAACATTTTTGTTTCCATGGCATATTGGGTGTTTGTAAGGGACACTGGGAGAGGCAGCTCATTATTTTATTATGTTTTATAAAGGGCTGCAGCATTATGAGGTTGTTTTTAGGGGGACCACTTGGTATTTTATCCTAACCACTTCCTATGCGGTATTACGGATTCGTTTGTGATCGCCCTTAATGGGCGGGGCGTATTTTCATGCGCTCCAACACGCAGTACATTTTGGCTCAGTAGGCAACAGGCATGAGCTCCGGTTAGGCCTAAACTTATGCTCTGATGTCCGGATCGTGGTAGTCAATTTTCAAGTAGACAAGAGACAGGTGTGTCCGGAACACGGTCAGACCATCGGTCCGTGTGTGCGAGCAAAATATATTCAAAGTCCTCTGCTAAAGGTAAGGCTCGGAGTGCCGTAGCTTAACGGCGGATCAGGCCGTGTAACCATACAAGAAAAAATGAATGCAGGCACTCACGGTTAGGCAAAATATAAAACGTTCCTTTTATTAGTACAAGGGATAAAACATATAGTGTTCCCAAACAGAGGGCAGACAGGGAGGCAAGCAGTCTAACGCGTTTCATACCCCCTAGTGGCGCTTATTAATAGACTAGTTTATAGGACCATAGAGAGGAAATTTATACCCTAAATGTGAAACAATTAACTTAAGAGAAGTTAAAAACAACAGAAGAGAATTAAAACAATGATGAACAGTGGAATTGGAGAAATACATTGATATCACTGATTATTTAGCCAGTATATGGATAATCATCTAAAAAGGCTATAGATTCAAAACACCATGGCTATAATTTTAATTTTTAATGGTTCACTTATACTTAAATAACATCCCTATGTTATTTAAGTATAAGTGAACCATTAAAAATCAAATACAAAAGTAAATCTGTATAAATTTCATACAGATTCAATATATGAACAAATAAATGTGCAAAACACTGCATGAGTCACACTCCACGCCATAGTCCACAATAATCAACCCTAAACTGGGTGATGCTAGATTACATTATTATAACTGACCTGATCTAATATAGGCAATGGCATTAAATAATACATCACACAACGCATAACCACCAACTAAATTGGTGCAATTTAGGACCCTTGATGGTACTGAATGTACCCCGCCAGAACAGACATTCAATTATCAATAAAATAACTAATGTCAAACTCTCTATTCATACCTAGCGGAATACGTGTTTTTAATTTAAGAATCCAAAAAAGTTATTTTTTTATCCAGTACCTTATTTTTATTGCCACCTCTTATGGGAACTCTAGCTAGGTCTATGACCTGAACTGAGGAGATTGGCTTTGTTAGTGAAGTGAAAACCATTAAAATGGCTTGCTACTGCTGGCTCCTTGACATAATTCTTAACGTCTCTAAGATGTTCCCCTACTCTCCTCCTGAGCTCCCTAGAGGTTTGTCCAATGTATTGGCTCTGGCAAAGGTTACGTGTGAGCATATAGACCACCCATTGAGTCCCACAATTAGCATATAATTGAATTTCAAATTTCTGGTTGGTAATGCTAGATGTGAAAGAGTTACCACTTAAAATCATGGTGCAAGTATTGCAATTTCTACTGCCACATCTATAATTACCTATATGTCTCAGCCAAGTGTATTCATGGGAAGATGGATACCTATTTACCATACTAGGTGAAAGAGACTGTGCTAGCGTTCTCGGCTTCTTAGGAACAAATCTGCAATGTTTCGCTAATGGTTTCAAAATTTCATCCCCAGATAAAAGGTGTAAGTGTTTTTTAAGGATTTTTACAATTTGATCATATTGTGATGTATATTCTGTAGTGAAAACTATTGAATCATGAAAGCTACTATTGCTAAATACTTTAGAGGGCCTATTGGCCAACTAAACAGACTTCCTAATATGTTCACAACACTTGGATAAAGTTTTTTGGTTATAACCTCGGTTCACTAGCCTGTTTTCTAGTTCAATGGCCTGTTGGTCATACACTTCATCTGACTTTGTGTTCCTTCTTAACCTGATAAACTGTCCTTTAGGAATGGCTTGAATGAGGTTTTTTGGATGTTGGGATTTAGCGTGTAGAATGGTATTTCCAGCAGTAGGTTTCCTGTATGTTTTTGTGCATATAGAATTATTATGCACCTGTAAAGTTAAGTCCAGGAAATCTATTTGTGTGTTGTTGTAAGTGCGTGTAAATTTGAGTCCCATTTGGTTGTCATTTAGATAATTCATGAAATCATTGTATGTGGAATCATTTAAAGGTTTTTTAACTACAAAAATCAGGTCATCTATGTACCGTGAATAAAAAATGATATCCTTACACCATGGATTTAATGAGTCATAAATGTGCATGAGTTCCCACTTGGCTACATAAAGATTGGCAAACGATGGGGCAAACTTTGCCCCCATCGCTGTGCCACATGTTTGTTGGAAGAAATCTTGGTAAAACATGAAGAAATTGTGTGACAAGAGGTACCTTAAAACATCTCCCACATAGTGTTTTATGACATCATCAAGCTCCAAATCTAGCCAAAAATTACTCAACAACTCGCACCCCTAAACTTTGAGGAATACAGGTGTATAGGGATGAGATATCGACCACCATCCCCATATAGTCTTGTTGCCACTCAATGTGTTCTTATTTAGTTAGCAAATGGGAGCTATCCTCCAGGTAGCTCAACTGACCTCTGGCAATGGGTTGAAGAATAGCATCAATCCATGCTCCCATGGGTTCAGAAAGTGAGCCAATGCCAGAGACAATTGGTCTACCCGGAGGATGCTCAATGTCTTTGTGTACTTTCGGTACATGGTAAAAGATTGGTGTAATGGGGTTCTGTGGTACCAAAGTGTTGAAATAATCAAATTGTAAAAATCCTTAAACACTTACACCTTTTTTCTGGGGATGAAATTTTTAAACCATTAGCGAAACATTGCAGATTTGTTCCTAAGAAGCCGAGAACGCTAGTACAGTCTTTCACCTAGTAAAGAATCCAAGTGGATTCATGGGAAGATGGAAACCTATCCATCTTCCCATGAATCCACTTGGCTGAGACATATAGGTAATTATAGATGTGGCAGTAGAAATTGCAATACTTGCACCATGATTTTGGGTGGTAACTCTTTCACATCTAGTATTACCAATCAGAAATTTGAAATTCAATTCTATGCTAATTGTGGGACCCAATTGGTGGTCTATATGCTCACATGTAACCTTTGCCAGAGCCAATACATTAGACAAACCTCTAGGGAGCTCAGGGGCAGAGTAGGGGAACATCTTAGAGACGTTAAGAATTATGTCAAGGAGTCGGCAGTAGCAAGCCATTTTAATGGTTTTCACTTCACTAACAAGGCCAATCTCTCAGTTCAGGTCATAGACCTAGCTAGAGTTCCCATAAGAGGTGGCAATAAAAATAAGGTCCTGGATAAAAAAGAACTTTTTCGGATTCTTAAATTAAAAACACGTATTCCACTAGGTATGAATAGAGAGTTTGACATTAGTTATTTTATTGATAATTGAATGTCTGTTCTGGCGGGGTACATTAGTACCATCAATTGTCCTAAATTGCACCAATTTAGTTGTTGGTTATGCGTTGTGTGATGTATTATTTAATGCCATCGCCTATATTAGATCAGGTCAGTTATAATAATTTAATCTAGCATCACCACAGTTTAGGGTTGATTATTGTGGACTATGGCGTGGAATGTGACTCATGCAGTGTTTTGCACATTTATTTGTTCATATATTGGATCTGTATGAAATTTATACGGATTTACTTTTGTATTTATTTAATTTTTAATGGTTCACTTATACTTAAATAACATCCCTTATAGCCATGGTGTTTTGAATCTATAGCCTTTTTAGATGATTATCCATATTCTGGCTAAATAATCGGTGATATCAATGTATTTCTCCAATTCCACTGTTCATCATTGTTTTAATTCTCTTCTGTTGTTTTTAACTTCTCTTGTAATGCTGTTGGGACATTAAGGGTTAATTAATTGTTTCACATTTAGGGTATACATTTCCTCTCTATGATCCTATACACTAGTCTATGAATAAGCACCACTAGGGGGTGTGAAACGCGTTAGACTGCTTGCCTCCCTGTCTGCCCTCTGTTTGGGAACACTATATGTTTTATCCCTTGTACTAATAAAAGGTACATTTTATATTTTGCCTAACCGTGAGTGCCTGCATTAATTTTTTCTTGTATCGTTTTTCAAGTAGGCAGGTAGGCGCCACAGCAGAGCTGTGGCAAGGTGCAGGGGTCATTTTGTCAAATAAATTTTATTTTTTCACTCTAAATGTCCTGATAAGGTTAATTTTGCCTATTGCTCTTAGGTGCAATATTTTTTGGGCACATTAAATATGTGTTTCTAATCGGATTTCGTTATTTAGCTTTTATTAGCAGTTTTGGAAAAATTGTATACTTTTTTATTTTTTACAGGCGCAGTACATTTTTTTTAAAAAATTGTTTAAAGTGTTTAACAACTTTTAAGATTATTGTTAGTCTGTTCAACATGTCTGACATTGAGGATACTAATTGTTCTATGTGTTTAGAAGCCATTGTGGAACCCCCACTTACGTTGTGTACCTCTTGTACTGAAAGGGCCTTACAATGTAAGAAGCATATTTTATGTAAAGAAAGTGTGCCTAAGGATGCCCTTTAGTTAATAGATAAGCTTACGCGTTTCGGCATATTAGCCATACTCAGCTCTCAAAATCCCTTGCGACTATTTGGCTTTATAAAGGGTTTAAAAACATTTAATTGGCTAAAGGGCATTGACTGATTAACCTATTGTTTACATATGGTGTACTTAGTTTATTGCCATTTAGGTAACCTATTGATTCACAGGCTTACTTTTGTTTAAGAACACAACTACTGTATATTACTTGAATGAACTTATTGCTAAATAAATCCAGAGTTAAGGGATGGATTTTCCTTATGTTTGGAATATTTACTCAAAACATGCATTTTGTATCTCTGTAGTTATACATAAAAAATCTAGGAAAAGAAACTATGTGATAGTACTATCCCTTTCCATTCCCTAATAAAATTGTTTGGATTTATGAAATATGTATTATAAATTGATTTAACATTTTTGATGAACCACAATTTTTTATATATTGATCTATAAATGTACAATTGCTAGGCTTTGAACAGAAAATAAAATAATATAATGAAATTCCTAATATTATTCTTGACATTCTGTAACTCAAAATTGAGTGATAATATGTACTTACTGTGATCTATATTACTTATGTGATTACAACTCTATGTTCCTAGCATAGTTCACCCCTAATACCAGTGGTTTATAAGGTCATAGGCTGAATTTAATCCAGTGGGATACCTAGTCCTCAATTGGAAAATCCAAAACAACTCTCTTTTAGCAAGTGTTGCCTCCCTGTCCCCCCCCCTCTTTGCCCAGCATCCATAGTTTCTATTATAGTCCATTTGAAATGTGAACAATAGACATGAGACAATAGAACCCTTGATTTAGAAGGTCTTTTGCACTGATAGGTCAAAATTCACGCTAGCAAAACTGTTTGAAGAGATTTCTTACTCCTCAATTCTTACTCCTTAAGGAAAGTAAATTGAGATGGGACATAATGACCCTCAACAAATATCATGAATTAAAAATCATATTAAGAGGTCTGAGGGTCAATAAGTTTCCAACTTTTCAAACAGAAGATCGCGAATTTATAAATGAATGGAACATAATCTTATCAGATTGCTCACTACATTTGATGTTGCTTCTAGTCAATTACAAAACTAAAACCCTTAATGTGATTAACCAACAGATAGAGACATTACAAATAGAATTGAATCTTAGGAGAGATGCATTGGAATACCCTAAATATGATGGTATCTTACAAAAGACATTAGCAGAATCCAGGGTATTGTTAATTTCAACAAAACACAATAAATATCTCAGAGATCAATCAGATTATGACACTAATAGGAACAGAAAGGATAGACTAGAAGGCCGCAGAGCCTATAATAGGTCACGTGGCAGAGGAAGAGGCAGAGGCTTCTTTAACAACAAAAGCAAACAGGGATAGTGGTAATATAGATCAAAAAGAGAGGGATCCTGGAAACAGTAAAGAGATAAAAGTTCAATTTTCAGAGAGTGAAGCAGAGTCTTATGATGAGAGCTCAGCATCAGGTGGAGAGGATAACGAGTCACCAAATCCCTTAGCACCATTAGATTCAGAACAACCAGTGGTGACACCAAAAGCTTCCAGTACAGTCATACCCTCTATTCTCAAAAAACAGCATCAGTACAGTCATACCCTTTGCAGCACAATCTAATATAGAAGGAGCTGCAAAGGTCAATCATAATGACAGACAAGATTTGGAACAGGTTTTTTCCCTTCCCCCCAAGAAACCAGAGGGAGAGGAAGAAAAGGGGGCCAGGAAGGTCAGCAAAACCGCCAATCAACCAGGCGGGGCAGATACGGGAGCAAATATCAATAACTAGTGATATCAATGTCATTAACTTATCTGATTATATTTTGTCTGACATGGAAATTAGAGTGCTAAATTTAGGTTTGGGATTTGTACCGTCACATAAGTTCAATTTGTTTAATACCCTAATAGATGTCAATAAACTGATTAGAGGTTTGACAGTACGAAAACAAATTTATAATAAGGATATCGGAGAAACAAATCTTACCACCTCAAATGAACTTACCTTTAATGAAGGATGTGATAGTATGAACCTGGAAGCATTATTACAGGAAGGAACAACGGATGAGCATACATCTGTCTACCACACCCCTAAATTCAAGGAAACTTCAAGGTTTTACCCCATACAATATAGAGGTAACACACTAGAGATTTTCCAAGAAAGGATTGAAAGGGATCTTACGTTGCTACACCAGGCTACCCCTAACCATCAGCATAACTTAAACTTCAAAGAAAGAGAAGCTTTGAAAAAACTACAAACTAATGAAGATTTGGTCATTAGAAATGCTGATAAGGGGGGCTCGGTAGTACTAATGTCTAGAAAACAATTTGTAGCGGAAGCAGAGAGAACTGTTCATCATTTTCCAACATTCAACATAGGGGCTAAAAAGTCATGCTTCATCATATTTCCCCATTTCTTATCTTTTCAAAAGTTGGCCAACAAATTCATGTTTCGTTATTCGTTCACATTCAATATATGGTCTAAAAAGTAATTTTTTATAACTTTTCACCATTTACTAACTTTTCAACATATTGGCAAAGTCATTTTTCATCTTTTCCTAAATTTGAAACATAGGGGCTACAAAGTGAAAAATGATGAAAAATTAAGTTTTAGCCCATATTGTCAATATTTTGGCTATAAAGTCATATTTCTTCATTTCCTAATGTTGCCAAAATGTTGAAAAGTGAGGATATAAAGAAATAAGATGTAAAACATTATCTTGTAGCTTAAATGTGGAATTTGAGTAAAGGATGACAAATGTATTCAAATTCAACATTTCATCATCAAAATAATGTTTTCCATCATATTTCTTCATATTTTCTAATGTTTCAACTTTTGGGCAACAAAGTAATTTTTCATCATAATTCTCAATTTCTTAACTTTTCAACATTTGGGCAACAAATTCATGTTTCAACCATTCCTATATGGGCTAAAAAGTCAAGTTTTATCATTTTTCCCCATTTCCTAACTGTTCAAGATATTTGGCAACAAAGTCATGCTTCATCATATTTCCCCATTGCTTATCTTTTCAAAATTTGGCCAACAAATTCATGTTTCGTTATTCGTTCACATTCAATATATGGTCTAAAAAGTAATTTTTTATAACTTTTCACCATTTACTAACTTTTCAACATATTGGCAAACAAGTCATTTTTCATCTCTTCCTAAATTTGCAACATAGGGGCTACAAAGTGAAAAATGATGAAAAATTATGTTTTAGCCCATATTGTCAATATTTTGGCTATAAAGTCATATTTCTTCATTTCCTAATGTTGCCAAAATGTTAAAAAGTTAGGAAATAAAGAAATAAGATGTAAAACATTATTTTGTAGCTGAAATGTGGAATTTGAGTAAAGGTTGAAAAATGTATTCAAATTCAACATTTCATCTTCAAAATAATGTTTTCCATCATATTTCTTCATGTTTTCTAATTTTTCAACTTTTAGACAACAAAGTAATTTTTCATCATAATTCTCAATTTCTTAACTTTTCAACATTTGGGCAACAAATTCATGTTTCAACCATTCCTATATGGGCTAAAAATTCAAGTTTTATCATTTTTCCCTGATTCCTAAATTTTCAAGATATTTGGCAACAAAGCCATGTTTCATCATTTTCCAACATTCAACATAGGGGCTAAAAAGTCATGCTTCATCATATCTCCCCATTTCTTAACTTTTCAAAATTTGGCCAACAAATTCGTGTTTCGTTATTCGTTCACATTCAATATATGGTCTAAAAAGTAATTTTTTATAACTTTTCACCATTTACTAACTTTTCAACATATTGGCAACCAAGTCATTTTTCATCTTTTCCTAAATTTGCAACATAGGGCCTACAAAGTGAAAAATGATGAAAATTTACATTTTAGCCTATATTTTCATCATTTTGGCTACAAAGTCATATTTCTTCATTTCCTAACTTTTAAACATTTAGGCAACAAATTCATGTTTCAACATTCCTATATGGGCTAAAAAGTCAAGTTTTATAATTTTCCCCCATTTCCTAACTTTTCAAGATATTTGGCAACAAAGTCAAGTTTCATCATTTTCCAACATTCAACATAGGGCTAAAAAGTCATGCTTCATCATATCTCCCCATTTCTTAACTTTTCAAAATTTGGCCAACAAATTCGTGTTTCGTTATTCGTTCACATTCAATATATGGTCTAAAAAATATTTTTTTATAACTTTTCACCATTTACTAACTTTTCAACATATAGGCAAACAAGTCATTTTTCATCTTTTCCTAAATTTGCAACATAGGGGCTACAACGTGAAAAATGATGAAAAATTACGTTTTAGCCCATATTGTCAACATTTTGGCTATAAAGTCATATTTCTTCATTTCCTAATGTTGCCAAAATGTTGAAAAGTTAGGAAATAAAGAAATAAGATGTAAAACATTATTTTGTAGCTGAAATGTGGAATTTGAGTAAAGGATGAAAAATGTATTCAAATTCAACATTTCATCTTCAAAATAATGTTTTACATCATATTTCTCCATTTCTTAACTTTTCAACATTTGGGCAACAAATTCATGTTTCAACATTCCTATATGGGCTAAAAAGTCAAGTTGTATAATTTTTCCCCATTTCCTAACTTTTCAAGATATTTGGCAACAAAGTCATGTTTCATCATTTTCCAACATTCAACATAGGGGCTAGAAAATCGTGCTTCGTTATATTTCCCCATTTCTTAACTTTTCAAAATTTGTCCAACAAAGTCATGTTTCGTTATTTCCTCACATTCTATATATGGTCTAAAAAGTAATTTTTTATAACTTTTCACCATTTACTAACTTTTCAACATATTGGCAACCAAGTCATTTTTCATCTTTTCCTAAATTTGCAACATAGGGGCTACAAAGTGAAAAATGATGAAAAATTACATTTTAGCCCATATTTTCATCATTTTGGCTACAAAGTCATATTTCTTCATTTAGTAACTTTTAAACATTTGGGCAACAAATTCATTTTTCAACATTCCTATATGGGCTAAAAAGTCAAGTTTTATAATTTTCCCCATTTCCTAACTGTTCAAGATATTTGGCAACAAAGTCATGTTTCATCATTTTCCAACATTCAACATAGGGGCTAAAAAGTCATGCTTCATCATATTTCCCCATTGCTTATCTTTTCAAAATTTGGCCAACAAATTCATGTTTCGTTATTCGTTCACATTCAATATATGGTCTAAAAAGTAATTTTTTTATATATTTTCACCATTTACTAACTTTTCAACATATTGGCAAACAAGTCATTTTTCTTCTTTTCCTAAATTTGCAACATAGGGGCTACAAAGTGAAAAATGATGAAAAATTATGTTTTAGCCCATATTGTCAATATTTTGGCTATAAAGTCATATTTCTTCATTTCCTAATGTTGCCAAAGTGTTAAAAAGTTAGGAAATAAAGAAATAAGATGTAAAACATTATTTTGTAGCTTAAATGTGGAATTTGAGTAAAGGTTGAAAAATGCATTCAAATTCAACATTTCATCTTCAAAATAATGTTTTCCATCATATTTCTTCATGTTTTCTAATTTTTCAACTTTTGGACAACAAAGTTATTTTTCATCATAATTCTCAATTTCTTAACTTTTCAACATTCAAATTCATGTTTCAACCATTCCTATATGGGCTAAAAATTCAAGTTTTATAATTTTTCCCCATTTCCTAACTTTTCAAGATATTTGGCAACAAAGTCATGTTTCATCATTTTCCAACATTCAACATAGGGGCTAGAAAGTCATGCTTCATCATATTTCCCCATTTCTTAACTTTTCAAAATTTGGCCAACAAAGTCATGTTTCGTTATTTTCTCACATTCAATATATGGTCTAAAAAGTAATTTTTTATAACTTTTCACCATTTACTAACTTTTCAACATATTGGCAAACAAGTCATTTTTCATCTTTTCCTAAATTTGCAACATAGGGGCTACAAAGTGAAAAATGATGAAAAATTACATTTTAGCCTATATTTTCATCATTTTGGCTACAAAGTCATATTTCTTCATTTCCTAACTTTTAAACATTTGGGCAACAAATTCATGTTTTAACATTCCTATATGGGCTAAAAAGTCAAGTTTTATAATTTTTCCCCATTTCCTAACTTTTCAAGATATTTGGCAACAAAGTCATGTTTCATCATTTTCCAACATTCAACATAGGGGCTAAAAAGTCATGCTTCATCATATTTCCCCATTTCTTATCTTTTCAAAATTTGGCCAACAAATTCATGTTTCGTTATTCGTTCACATTCAATATATGGTCTAAAAAGTAATTTTTTATAACTTTTCACCATTTACTAACTTTTCAACATATTGGCAAACAAGTCATTTTTCATCTTTTCCTAAATTTGCAAAATAGGGGCTACAAAGTGAAAAATGATGAAAAATTACGTTTTAGCCCATATTGTCAATATTTTGGCTATAAAGTCATATTTCTTCATTTCCTAATGTTTCCAAAATGTTGAAAAGTTAGGAAATAAAGAAATAAGATGTAAAACATTATTTTGTAGCTTAAATGTGGAATTTGAGTAAAGGATGAAAAATGTATTCAAATTCAACATTTCATCTTCAAAATAATGTTTTCCATCATATTTCTTCATTTTTTCTAATTTTTTAACTTTTGGGCAACAAAGTAATTTTTCATCATATTTCTCCATTTCTTAACTTTTCAACATTTGGGCAACAAATTCATGTTTCAACATTCCTATATGGGCTAAAAAGTCAAGTTGTATAATTTTTCCCCATTTCCTAACTTTTCAAGATATTTGGCAACAAAGTCATGTTTCATCATTTTCCAACATTCAACATAGGGGCTAGAAAGTCGTGCTTCATCATATTTCCCCATTTCTTAACTTTTCAAAACTTGGCCAACAAAGTCATGTTTCGTTATTTCCTCACATTCAATATATGGTCTAAAAAGTAATTTTTTATAACTTTTCACCATTTACTAACTTTTCAACATATAGGCAAACAAGTCATTTTTCATCTTTTCCTAAATTTGCAAAATAGGGGCTACAAAGTGAAAAATGATGAAAAATTACGTTTTAGCCCATATTGTCAATATTTTGGCTATAAAGTCATATTTCTTCATTTCCTAATGTTTCCAAAATGTTGAAAAGTTAGGAAATAAATAAATAAGATGTAAAACATTATTTTGTAGCTTAAATGTGGAATTTGAGTAAAGGATGAAAAATGTATTCAAATTCAACATTTCATCTTCAAAATAATGTTTTCCATCATATTTCTTCATGTTTTCTAATTTTTCAACTTTTGGACAACAAAGTAATTTTTCATCATAATTCTCAATTTCTTATCTTTTCAAAATTTGGCCAACAAATTCGTGTTTCGTTATTCGTTCACATTCAATATATGGTCTAAAAAATATTTTTTTTATAACTTTTCACCATTTACTAACTTTTCAACATATAGGCAAACAAGTCATTTTTCATCTTTTCCTAAATTTGCAACATAGGGGCTACAAAGTGAAAAATTATGACAAATTATGTTTTAGCCCATATTTTCAACATTTTGGCTATAAAGTCATATTTCTTAATTTCCTAATGTTGCCAAAATGTAGAAAAGTTAGGAAATAAAGAAATAAGATGTAAAACATTATTTTGTAGCTGAAATGTGGAATTTGAGTAAATGGTGAAAAATGTATTCAAATTCAACATTTTATCTTCAAAATAATGTTTTCCATCATATTTCTTCATTTTTTTCTAATTTTTTAACTTTTGGACAACAAAGTAATTTTTCATCATATTTCTCCATTTCTTAACTTTCAACATTTGGGCAACAAATTCATGTTTCAACATTCCTATATGGGGTAAAAAGTCAAATTTTATAATTGTTCCCCATTTCCTAACTTTTCAAGATATTTTGCAACAAAGTCATGCTTCATCATATTTCCCCATTTCTTAACTTTTCAAAATTTGGCCAACAAAGTCATGTTTCGTTAATTCCTCACATTCAATATATGGTCTAAAAAGTAATTTTTTATAACTTTTCACCATTTACTAACTTTTCAACATATTGGCAAACAAGTCATTTTTCATCTTTTCCTAAATTTGCAACATAGGGGCTACAAATTGAAAAATGATGAAAAAATACGTTTTAGCCCATATTTTCATCATTTTGGCTACAAAGTCATATTTCTTCATTTCCTAACTTTTAAACATTTGGGCAACAAATTCATGTTTCAACATTCCTATATGGTCTAAAAAGTAATTTTTTATAACATTTTACCATTTACTAACTTTTCAACATATTGGCAACCAAGTCATTTTTCATCTTTTCCTAAATTTGCAACATAGGGGCTACAAAGTGAAAAATTATGAAAAATTACGTTTTAGCCCATATTTTCATCATTTTGGCTACAAAGTCATATTTCTTCATTTAGTAACTTTTAAACATTTGGGCAACAAATTCATGTTTCAACATTCCTATATGGACTAAAAAGTCAAGTTTTATAATTTTTTCCCATTTCCTAACTTTTCAAGATATTTGGCAACAAAGTCATGTTTCATCATTTTCCAACATTCAACATAGGGGCTAAAAAGTCATGCTTCATCATATTTCCCCATTTCTTATCTTTTCAAAAGTTGGCCAACAAATTCATGTTTCGTTATTCGTTCACATTCAATATATGGTCTAAAAAGTAATTTTTTATAACTTTTCACCATTTACTAACTTTTCAACATATAGGCAAACAAGTCATTTTTCATCTTTTCCTAAATTTGCAACATAGGGGCTACAAAGTGAAAAATGATGAAAAATTACGTTTTAGCCCATATTTTCGTCATTTTGGCTATAAAGTCATATTTCTTCATTTCCTAATGTTGCCAAAATGTAGAAAAGTTAAGAAATAAAGAAATAAGATGTAAAACATTATTTTGTAGCTGAAATGTGGAATTTGAGTAAATGATGAAAAATGTATTCAAATTCAACATTTCATCTTCAAAATAATGTTTTCCATCACATTTCTCCATTTCTAAACTTTTCAACATTTGGGCAACAAATTCATGTTTCAACATTCCTATATGGGCTAAAAAGTCAAGTTTTATAATTTTTCCCCATTTCCTAACTTTTCAAGATATTTGGCAACAAAGTCATGTTTCATCATTTTCCAACATTCAACATAGGGGCTAGAAAGTCGTGCTTCATCATATTTCCCCATTTCTTAACTTTTCAAAATTTGGCCAACAAAGTCATGTTTCGTTATTTCCTCACATTCAATATATGGTCTAAAAAGTAATTTTTTATAACTTTTCACCATTTACTAGCTTTTCAACATATTGGCAAACAAGTCATTTTTCATCTTTTCCTAAATTTGCAACATAGGGGCTACAAAGTGAAAAATGATGAAAAATTACGTTTTAGCCCATATTTTCGTCATTTTGGCTATAAAGTCATATTTCTTCATTTCCTAATGTTGCCAAAATGTTGAAAAGTTAGGAAATAAAGAAATAAGATGTAAAACATTATTTTGTAGCTTAAATGTGGAATTTGAGTAAAGGTTGAAAAATGTATTCAAATTCAACATTTCATCTTCAAAATAATGTTTTCCATCATATTTCTTCATGTTTTCTAATTTTTCAACTTTTGGACAACAAAGTTATTTTTCATCATAATTCTCAATTTCTTAACTTTTCAACATTCAAATTCATGTTTCAACCATTCCTATATGGGCTAAAAATTCAAGTTTTATCATTTTTCCCCATTTCCTAACTTTTCAAGATATTTGGCAACAAAGTCATGTTTCATCATTTTCCAACATTCAACATAGGGGCTAGAAAGTCATGCTTCATCATATTTCCCCATTTCTTAACTTTTCAAAATTTGGCCAACAAAGTCATGTTTCGTTATTTCCTCACATTCAATATATGGTCTAAAAAGTAATTTTTTATAACTTTTCACCATTTACTAACTTTTCAACATATTGGCAACCAAGTCATTTTTCATCTTTTCCTAAATTTGCAACATAGGGGCTACAAAGTGAAAAATGATGAAAAATTACATTTTAGCCTATATTTTCAATATTTTGGCTACAAAGTCATATTTCTTCATTTCCTAACTTTTAAACATTTGGGCAACAAATTGATGTTTTAACATTCCTATATGGGCTAAAAAGTCAAGTTTTATAATTTTTCCCCATTTCCTAACTTTTCAAGATATTTGGCAACAAAGTCATGTTTCATCATTTTCCAACATTCAACATAGGGGCTAAAAAGTCATGCTTCATCATATTTCCCCATTTCTTATCTTTTCAAAATTTGGCCAACAAATTCATGTTTCGTTATTCGTTCACATTCAATATATGGTCTAAAAAGTATTTTTTTATAACTTTTCACCATTTACTAACTTTTCAACATATTGGAAAACAAGTCATTTTTCATCTTTTCCTAAATTTTCAAAATAGGGGCTACAAAGTGAAAAATGATGAAAAATTACGTTTTAGCCCATATTGTCAATATTTTGGCTATAAAGTCATATTTCTTCATTTCCTAATGTTTCCAAAATGTTGAAAAGTTAGGAAATAAAGAAATAAGATGTAAAACATTATTTTGTAGCTTAAATGTGGAATTTGAGTAAAGGATGAAAAATGTATTCAAATTCAACATTTCATCTTCAAAATAATGTTTTCCATCATATTTCTTCATGTTTTCTAATTTTTCAACTTTTGGACAACAAAGTAATTTTTCATCATAATTCTCAATTTCTTATCTTTTCAAAATTTGGCCAACAAATTCGTGTTTCGTTATTCGTTCACATTCAATATATGGTCTAAAAAATATTTTTTTATAACTTTTCACCATTTACTAACTTTTCAACATATAGGCAAACAAGTCATTTTTCATCTTTTCCTAAATTTGCAACATAGGGGCTACAAAGTGAAAAATGATGAAAAATTTTTGTTTTAGCCCATATTTTCAACATTTTGGCTATAAAGTCATATTTCTTAATTTCCTAATGTTGCCAAAATGTAGAAAAGTTAAGAAATAAAGAAATAAGATGTAAAACATTATTTTGTAGCTGAAATGTGGAATTTGAGTAAATGATGAAAAATGTATTCAAATTCAACATTTCATCTTCAAAATAATGTTTTCCATCACATTTCTCCATTTCTAAACTTTTCAACATTTGGGCAACAAATTCATGTTTCAACATTCCTATATGGGCTAAAAAGTCAAGTTTTATAATTTTTCCCCATTTCCTAACTTTTCAAGATATTTGGCAACAAAGTCATGTTTCATCATTTTCCAACATTCAACATAGGGGCTAGAAAGTCGTGCTTCATCATATTTCCCCATTTCTTAACTTTTCAAAACTTGGCCAACAAAGTCATGTTTCGTTATTTCCTCACATTCAATATATGGTCTAAAAAGTATTTTTTTATAACTTTTCACCATTTACTAGCTTTTCAACATATTGGCAAACAAGTCATTTTTCATCTTTTCCTAAATTTGCAACATAGGGGCTACAAAGTGAAAAATGATGAAAAATTACGTTTTAGCCCATATTTTCGTCATTTTGGCTATAAAGTCATATTTCTTCATTTCCTAATGTTGCCAAAATGTTGAAAAGTTAGGAAATAAATAAATAAGATGTAAAACATTATTTTGTAACTGAAATGTGGAATTTGAGTAAAGGATGAAAAATGTATTCAAATTCAACATTTCATCTTCAAAATAATGTTTTCCATCATATTTCTTCATGTTTTCTAATTTTTCAACTTTTGGGCAACAAAGTAATTTTTCATCATAATTCTCAATTTCTTAACTTTTCAACATTTGGGCAACAAATTCATGTTTCAACCATTCCTATATGTGCTAAAAAGTCAAATTTTATAATTGTTCCCCATTTCCTAACTTTTCAAGATATTTGGCAACAAAGTCATGTTTCATCATTTTCCAACATTCAACATAGGGTCTAGAAAGTCGTGCTTCATCATATTTCCCCATTTCTTAACTTTTCAAAACTTGGCCAACAAAGTCATGTTTCGTTATTTCCTCACATTCAATATATGGTCTAAAAAGTAATTTTTTATAACTTTTCACCATTTACTAATTTTTCAACATATTAGCAACCAAGTCATTTTTCATCTTTTCCTAAATTTGCAACATAGGGGCTACAAAGTGAAAAATGATGAAAAATTACATTTTAACCTATATTTTCAATATTTTGGCTACAAAGTCATATTTCTTCATTTCCTAACTTTTAAACATTTGGGCAACAAATTCATGTTTCAACATTCCTATATGGGCTAAAAAGTCAAGTTTTATAATTTTTCCCCATTTCCTAACTTTTCAAGATATTTGGCAACAAAGTCATGTTTTATCATTTTCCAACATTCAACATAGGGTCTAGAAAGTCGTGCTTCATCATATTTCCCCATTTCTTAACTTTTCAAAACTTGGCCAACAAAGTCATGTTTCGTTATTTCCTCACATTCAATATATGGTCTAAAAAGTAATTTTTTATAACTTTTCACCATTTACTAACTTTTCAACATATTAGCAACCAAGTCATTTTTCATCTTTTCCTAAATTTGCAACATAGGGGCTACAAAGTGAAAAATGATGAAAAATTACATTTTAGCCTATATTTTCAATATTTTGGCTACAAAGTCATATTTCTTCATTTCCTAACTTTTAAACATTTGGGCAACAAATTGATGTTTTAACATTCCTATATGGGCTAAAAAGTCAAGTTTTATAATTTTTCCCCATTTCCTAACTTTTCAAGATATTTGGCAACAAAGTCATGTTTCATCATTTTCCAACATTCAACATAGGGGCTAAAAAGTCATGCTTCATCATATTTCCCCATTTCTTATCTTTTCAAAAGTTGGCCAACAAATTCATGTTTCGTTATTCGTTCACATTCAATATATGGTCTAAAAAGTAATTTTTTATAACTTTTCACCATTTACTTACGTTTCAACATATAGGCAAACAAGTCATTTTTCATCTTTTCCTAAATTTGCAACATAGGGGCTACAAAGTGAAAAATGATGAAAAAGTACGTTTTAGCATATATTTTCAACATTTTGGCTATAAAGTCATATTTTTTCATTTCCTAATGTTGCCAAAATGTAGAAAAGTTAGGAAATAAAGAAATAAGATGTAAAACATTATTTTGTAGCTGAAATGTGGAATTTGAGTAAATGATGAAAAATGTATTCAAATTCAACATTTCATCTTCAAAATAATGTTTTCCATCATATTTCTCCATTTCTTAACTTTTCAACATTTGGGCAACAAATTCATGTTTCAGCATTCCTATATGGGCTAAAAAGTCAAATTTTATAATTGTTCCCCATTTCCTAACTTTTCAAGATATTTGGCAACAAAGTCATGTTTCATCATTTTCCAACATTCAACATAGGGGCTAGAAAGTCATGCTTTATCATATTTCCCCATTTCTTAACTTTTCAAAATTTGGCCAACAAAGTCATGTTTCGTTACTTCCTCACATTCAATATATGGTCTAAAAAGTAATTTTTTATAACTTTTCACCATTTACTAGCTTTTCAACATATTGGCAAACAAGTCATTTTTCATCTTTTCCTAAATTTGCAACATAGGGGCTACACAGTGAAAAATGATGAAAAATTAAGTTTTAGCCCATATTTTCATCATTTTGGCTACAAAGTCATATTTCTTCATTTCCTAATGTTTCCAAAATGTTGAAAAGTTAGGAAATAAAGAAATAAGATGTAAAACATTATTTTGTAGCTTAAATGTGATATTTGAGTAAAGGATGAAAAATGTATTCAAATTCAACATTTCATCTTCAAAATAATGTTTTCCGTCATATTTCTTCATGTTTTCTAATTTTTCAACTTTTGGACAACAAAGTAATTTTTCATCATAATTCTCAATTTCTTATCTTTTCAAAATTTGGCCAACAAATTCGTGTTTCGTTATTCGTTCACATTCAATATATGGTCTAAAAAATATTTTTTTATAACTTTTCACCATTTACTAACTTTTCAACATATAGGCAAACAAGTCATTTTTCATCTTTTCCTAAATTTGCAACATAGGGGCTACAAAGTGAAAAAGGATGAAAAATGATGTTTTAGTCCATATTTTCAACATTTTGGCTATAAAGCCATATTTCTTAATTTCCTAATGTTGCCAAAATGTAGAAAAGTTAGGAAATAAAGAAATAAGATGTAAAACATTATTTTGTAGCTGAAATGTGGAATTTGAGTAAATGATGAAAAATGTATTCAAATTCAACATTTCATCTTCAAAATAATGTTTTCCATCATATTTCTCCATTTCTAAACTTTTCAACATTTGGGCAACAAATTCATGTTTCAGCATTCCTATATGGGCTAAAAAGTCAAATTTTATAATTGTTCCCCATTTCCTAACTTTTTAAGATATTTGGCAACAAAGTCATGTTTCATCATTTTCCAACATTCAACATAGGGGCTAGAAAGTCGTGCTTCATCATATTTCCCCATTTCTTAACTTTTCAAAACTTGGCCAACAAAGTCATGTTTCGTTATTTCCTCACATTCAATATATGGTCTAAAAAGTAATTTTTTATAACTTTTCACCATTTACTAACTTTTCAACATATTAGCAACCAAGTCATTTTTCATCTTTTCCTAAATTTGCAACATAGGGGCTACAAAGTGAAAAATTATGAAAAATTACATTTTAACCTATATTTTCAATATTTTGGCTACAAAGTCATATTTCTTCATTTCCTAACTTTTAAACATTTGGGCAACAAATTCATGTTTCAACATTCCTATATGGGCTAAAAAGTCAAGTTTTATAATTTTTCCCCATTTCCTAACTTTTCAAGATATTTGGCAACAAAGTCATGTTTTATCATTTTCCAACATTCAACATAGGGTCTAGAAAGTCGTGCTTCATCATATTTCCCCATTTCTTAACTTTTCAAAACTTGGCCAACAAAGTCATGTTTCGTTATTTCCTCACATTCAATATATGGTCTAAAAAGTAATTTTTTATAACTTTTCACCATTTACTAACTTTTCAACATATAGGCAAACAAGTCATTTTTCATCTTTTCCTAAATTTGCAACATAGGGGCTACAAAGTGAAAAATGATGAAAAATTAAATTTTAGCCTATATTTTCAATATTTTGGCTACAAAGTCATATTTCTTCATTTCCTAACTTTTAAACATTTGGGCAACAAATTGATGTTTTAACATTCCTATATGGGCTAAAAAGTCAAGTTTTATAATTTTTCCCCATTTCCTAACTTTTCAAGATATTTGGCAACAAAGTCATGTTTCATCATTTTCCAACATTCAACATAGGGGCTAAAAAGTCATGCTTCATCATATTTCCCCATTTCTTATCTTTTCAAAAGTTGGCCAACAAATTCATGTTTCGTTATTCGTTCACATTCAATATATGGTCTAAAAAGTAATTTTTTATAACTTTTCACCATTTACTAACTTTTCAACATATAGGCAAACAAGTCATTTTTCATCTTTTCCTAAATTTGCAACATAGGGGCTACAAAGTGAAAAATTATGAAAAAGTACGTTTTAGCAAATATTTTCAACATTTTGGCTATAAAGTCATATTTTTTCATTTCCTAATGTTGCCAAAATGTAGAAAAGTTAGGAAATAAAGAAATAAGATGTAAAACATTATTTTGTAGCTGAAATGTGGAATTTGAGTAAATGATGAAAAATGTATGCAAATTCAACATTTCATCTTCAAAATAATGTTTTCCATCATATTTCTCCATTTCTTAACTTTTCAACATTTGGGCAACAAATTCATGTTTCAGGATTCCTATATGGGCTAAAAAGTCAAATTTTATAATTGTTCCCCATTTCCTAACTTTTCAAGATATTTGGCAACAAAGTCATGTTTCATCATTTTCCAACATTCAACATAGGGGCTAGAAAGTCATGCTTCATCATATTTCCCCATTTCTTAACTTTTCAAAACTTGGCCAACAAAGTCATGTTTCGTTATTTCCTCACATTCAATATATGGTCTAAAAAGTATTTTTTTATAACTTTTCACCATTTACTAACTTTTCAACATATTGGCAACCAAGTCATTTTTCATTTTTTCCTAAATTTGCAACATAGGGGCTACAAAGTGAAAAATGATGAAAAATTACATTTTAGCCTATATTTTCATCACTTTGGCTATAAAGTCATATTTCTTCATTTCCTAATGTTTCCAAAATGTTGAAAAGTTAGGAAATAAAGAAATAAGATGTAAAACATTATTTTGTAGCTTAAATGTGGAATTTGAGTAAAGGATGAAAAATGTATTCAAATTCAACATTTCATCTTCAAAATAATGTTTTCCATCATATTTCTTCATGTTTTCTAATTTTTCAACTTTTGGACAACAAAGTAATTTTTCATCATAATTCTCAATTTCTTATCTTTTCAAAATTTGGCCAAGAAATTCGTGTTTCGTTATTCGTTCACATTCAATATATGGTCTAAAAAATATTTTTTTATAACTTTTCACCATTTACTAACTTTTCAACATATAGGCAAACAAGTCATTTTTCATCTTTTCCTAAATTTGCAACATAGGGGCTACAAAGTGAAAAATGATGAAAAATTATGTTTTAGTCCATATTTTCAACATTTTGGCTATAAAGTCATATTTCTTAATTTCCTAATGTTGCCAAAATGTAGAAAAGTTAGGAAATAAAGAAATAAGATGTAAAACATTATTTTGTAGCTGAAATGTGGAATTTGAGTAAATGATGAAAAATGTATTCAAATTCAACATTTCATCTTCAAAATAATGTTTTCCATCATATTTCTCCATTTCTAAACTTTTCAACATTTGGGCAACAAATTCATGTTTCAGCATTCCTATATGGGCTAAAAAGTCAAATTTTATAATTGTTCCCCATTTCCTAACTTTTCAAGATATTTTGCAACAAAGTCATGCTTCATCATATTTCCCCATTTCTTAACTTTTCAAAATTTGGCCAACAAAGTCATGTTTCGTTAATTCCTCACATTCAATATATGGTCTAAAAAGTAATTTTTTATAACTTTTCACCATTTACTAACTTTTCAACATATAGGCAAACAAGTCATTTTTCATCTTTTCCTAAATTTGCAACATAGGGGCTACAAAGTGAAAAATGATGAAAAATTATGTTTTAGCCCATATTTTCAACATTTTGGCTATAAAGTAATATTTCTTAATTTCCTAATGTTGCCAAAATGTAGAAAAGTTAGGAAATAAAGAAATAAGATGTAAAACATTATTTTGTAGCTGAAATGTGGAATTTGAGTAAATGGTGAAAAATGTTTTCAAATTCAACATTTCATCTTCAAAATAATGTTTTCCATCATATTTCTTCATGTTTTCTAATTTTTCAACTTTTGGGCAACAAAGTAATTTTTCATCATAATTCTCAATTTCTTATCTTTTCAAAATTTGGCCAACAAATTCGTGTTTCGTTATTCGTTCACATTCAATATATGGTCTAAAAAATATTTTTTTATAACTTTTCACCATTTACTAACTTTTCAACATATAGGCAAACAAGTCATTTTTCATCTTTTCCTAAATTTGCAACATAGGGGCTACAAAGTGAAAAATGATGAAAAATTTTGTTTTAGCCCATATTTTCAACATTTTGGCTATAAAGTCATATTTCTTAATTTCCTAATGTTGCCAAAATGTAGAAAAGTTAAGAAATAAAGAAATAAGATGTAAAACATTATTTTGTAGCTGAAATGTGGAATTTGAGTAAATGATGAAAAATGTATTCAAATTCAACATTTCATCTTCAAAATAATGTTTTCCATCACATTTCTCCATTTCTAAACTTTTCAACATTTGGGCAACAAATTCATGTTTCAACATTCCTATATGGGCTAAAAAGTCAAGTTTTATAATTTTTCCCCATTTCCTAACTTTTCAAGATATTTGGCAACAAAGTCATGTTTCATCATTTTCCAACATTCAACATAGGGGCTAGAAAGTCGTGCTTCATCATATTTCCCCATTTCTTAACTTTTCAAAACTTGGCCAACAAAGTCATGTTTCGTTATTTCCTCACATTCAATATATGGTCTAGAAAGTAATTTTTTATAACTTTTCACCATTTACTAGCTTTTCAACATATTGGCAAACAAGTCATTTTTCATCTTTTCCTAAATTTGCAACATAGGGGCTACAAAGTGAAAAATGATGAAAAATTACGTTTTAGCCCATATTTTCGTCATTTTGGCTATAAAGTCATATTTCTTCATTTCCTAATGTTGCCAAAATGTTGAAAAGTTAGGAAATAAAGAAATAAGATGTAAAACATTATTTTGTAGCTTAAATGTGGAATTTGAGTAAAGGTTGAAAAATGTATTCAAATTCAACATTTCATCTTCAAAATAAAGTTTTCCATCATATTTCTTCATGTTTTCTAATTTTTCAACTTTTGGACAACAAAGTTATTTTTCATCATAATTCTCAATTTCTTAACTTTTCAACATTCAAATTCATGTTTCAACCATTCCTATATGGGCTAAAAATTCAAGTTTTATAATTTTTCCCCATTTCCTAACTTTTCAAGATATTTGGCAACAAAGTCATGTTTCATCATTTTCCAACATTCAACATAGGGGCTAGAAAGTCATGCTTCATCATATTTCCCCATTTCTTAACTTTTCAAAATTTGGCCAACAAAGTCATGTTTCGTTATTTCCTCACATTCAATATATGGTCTAAAAAGTAATTTTTTATAACTTTTCACCATTTACTAACTTTTCAACATATTGGCAACCAAGTCATTTTTCATCTTTTCCTAAATTTGCAACATAGGGGCTACAAAGTGAAAAATGATGAAAAATTACATTTTAGCCTATATTTTCAATATTTTGGCTACAAAGTCATATTTCTTCATTTCCTAACTTTTAAACATTTGGGCAACAAATTGATGTTTTAACATTCCTATATGGGCTAAAAAGTCAAGTTTTATAATTTTTCCCCATTTCCTAACTTTTCAAGATATTTGGCAACAAAGTCATGTTTCATCATTTTCCAACATTCAACATAGGGGCTAAAAAGTCATGCTTCATCATATTTCCCCATTTCTTATCTTTTCAAAATTTGGCCAACAAATTCATGTTTCGTTATTCGTTCACATTCAATATATGGTCTAAAAAGTAATTTTTTATAACTTTTCACCATTTACTAACTTTTCAACATATAGGCAAACAAGTCATTTTTCATCTTTTCCTAAATTTGCAACATAGGCGCTACAAAGGGAAAAATGATGAAAAATTACGTTTTAGCCCATATTTTCAACATTTTGGATATAAAGTCATATTTTTTCATTTCCTAATGTTGCCAAAATGTAGAAAAGTTAGGAAATAAATAAGATGTAAAACATTATTTTGTAGCTGAAATGTGGAATTTGAGTAAATGATGAAAAATTTATTCAAATTCAACATTTCATCTTCAAAATAATGTTTTCCATCATATTTCTTCATTTTTTCTAATTTTTTAACTTTTGGGCAACAAAGTAATTTTTCATCATATTTCTCCATTTCTTAACTTTTCAACATTTGGTCAACAAATTCATGTTTCAACATTCCTATATGGGCTAAAAAGTCAAGTTTTATAATTTTTCCCCATTTCCTAACTTTTCAAGATATTTGGCAACAAAGTCATGTTTCATCATTTTCCAACATTCAACATAGGGGCTAGAAAGTCGTGCTTCATCATATTTCCCCATTTCTTAACTTTTCAAAACTTGGCCAACAAAGTCATGTTTTGTTATTTCCTCACATTCAATATATGGTCTAAAAAGTAATTTTTTATAACTTTTCACAATTTACTAACTTTTCAACATATTGGCAACCAAGTCATTTTTCATCTTTTCCTAAATTTGCAACATAGGGGTTACAAAGTGAAAAATGATGAAAAATTACATTTTAGCCTATATTTTCATCATTTTGGCTACAAAGTCATATTTCTTCATTTCCTAACTTTTTAACATTTGGGCAACAAATTCATGTTTCAACATTTCTATATGGGCTAAAAAGTCAAGTTTTATAATTTTTCCCCATTTCCTAACTTTTCGAGATATTTGGCAACAAAGTCATGTTTCATCATTTTCCAACATTCAACATAGGGGCTAGAAAGTCGTGCTTCATCATATTTCCCCATTTCTTAACTTTTCAAAACTTGGCCAACAAAGTCATGTTTCGTTATTACCTCACATTCAATATATGGTCTAAAAAGTATTTTTTATAACTTTTCACCATTTACTAACTTTTCAACATATTGGCAACCAAGTCATTTTTCATTTTTTCCTAAATTTGCAACATAGGGGCTACAAAGTGAAAAATGATGAAAAATTACATTTTAGCCTATATTTTCATCATTTTGGCTATAAAGTCATATTTCTTCATTTCCTAATGTTTCCAAAATGTTGAAAAGTTAGGAAATAAAGAAATAAGATGTAAAACATTATTTTGTAGCTTAAATGTGTTATTTGAGTAAAGGATGAAAAATGTATTCAAATTCAACATTTCATCTTCAAAATAATGTTTTCCATCATATTTCTTCATGTTTTCTAATTTTTCAACTTTTGGACAACAAAGTAATTTTTCATCATAATTCTCAATTTCTTATCTTTTCAAAATTTGGCCAACAAATTCGTGTTTCGTTATTCGTTCACATTCAATATATGGTCTAAAAAATATTTTTTTATAACTTTTCACCATTTACTAACTTTTCAACATATAGGCAAACAAGTCATTTTTCATCTTTTCCTAAATTTGCAACATAGGGGCTAAAAAGTGAAAAATGATGAAAAATGATGTTTTAGTCCATATTTTCAACATTTTGGCTATAAAGTCATATTTCTTAATTTCCTAATGTTGCCAAAATGTAGAAAAGTTAGGAAATAAAGAAATAAGATGTAAAACATTATTTTGTAGCTTAAATGTGTTATTTGAGTAAAGGATGAAAAATGTATTCAAATTCAACATTTCATCTTCAAAATAATGTTTTCCATCATATTTCTTCATGTTTTCTAATTTTTCAACTTTTGGACAACAAAGTAATTTTTCATCATAATTCTCAATTTCTTATCTTTTCAAAATTTGGCCAACAAATTCGTGTTTCGTTATTCGTTCACATTCAATATATGGTCTAAAAAATATTTTTTTATAACTTTTCACCATTTACTAACTTTTCAACATATAGGCAAACAAGTCATTTTTCATCTTTTCCTAAATTTGCAACATAGGGGCTACAAAGTGAAAAATGATGAAAAAATTTTGTTTTAGCCCATATTTTCAACATTTTGGCTATAAAGTCATATTTCTTAATTTCCTAATGTTGCCAAAATGTAGAAAAGTTAAGAAATAAAGAAATAAGATGTAAAACATTATTTTGTAGCTGAAATGTGGAATTTGAGTAAATGATGAAAAATGTATTCAAATTCAACATTTCATCTTCAAAATAATGTTTTCCATCACATTTCTCCATTTCTAAACTTTTCAACATTTGGGCAACAAATTCATGTTTCAACATTCCTATATGGGCTAAAAAGTCAAGTTTTATAATTTTTCCCCATTTCCTAATTTTTCAAGATATTTGGCAACAAAGTCATGTTTCATCATTTTCCAACATTCAACATAGGGGCTAGAAAGTCGTGCTTCATCATATTTCCCCATTTCTTAACTTTTCAAAACTTGGCCAACAAAGTCATGTTTCGTTATTTCCTCACATTCAATATATGGTCTAAAAAGTAATTTTTTATAACTTTTCACCATTTACTAACTTTTCAACATATTAGCAACCAAGTCATTTTTCATCTTTTCCTAAATTTGCAACATAGGGGCTACAAAGTGAAAAATTATGAAAAATTACATTTTAACCTATATTTTCAATATTTTGGCTACAAAGTCCTATTTCTTCATTTCCTAACTTTTAAACATTTGGGCAACAAATTCATGTTTCAACATTCCTATATGGGCTAAAAAGTCAAGTTTTATAATTTTTCCCCATTTCCTAACTTTTCAAGATATTTGGCAACAAAGTCATGTTTTATCATTTTCCAACATTCAACATAGGGTCTAGAAAGTCGTGCTTCATCATATTTCCCCATTTCTTAAC